>NC_135819.1:17498516-17752642 GCF_964213995.1 Mustelus asterias
CGACGCTCATCCAGGCAAGTGGAGAGTTTTCTATCACAACTCCTCACTTGTAGCTACAGGATTTATATTTACACTTGTCCACATGGTGGGATCTATTGGTGGATGGGTGGGGGTTGGAAGTCTCTGCCATGAACCTTCCTGTGACTGAACAGGCCCATTCCTGATCTGCAGACCGTTGAATGGATGGGGCTGGGATATCCCAGGAGTTAGTGGCGTCAGGAGAGCATCCTTTTGCTGCTTTCTCTGCCACTCTGGTTCATCATTAAGGCAGATGGACTGAAAGCGCGATGCAGCTTGATGGACATGTCATCGCCATTTTCGATGACTGGTCACAAGCTCTTCCCAGTCATTAATGTTTCATTGTTCTCCCCTTGAACAGTGGTCAAATAGGGAAAAAAAGGCCTTGTGAATCATAGAATCCCAATAGTGCAGAAGGAGACCATTTGACCCATTGAGTCTGCACCGACCACAATCCACCCAGGCCCTATCCCCCTAACTACACACATGGTAATCTTCCGAACTATCTCACGTGGCTCCTGGTCAGTTTTTAAAATAATGTCCCTGAGAGGTGCCTTGAGATGTGTTGTTGCACCATGGATGAGTGACAAACATTGTAGTGTACAGAATAGTGCAAATCCTCCTGACACTATTGGGCAATTTAGTGAGTCCCTTGACACTATGGGGCAATTTAGCTCGTCCTCCTGACACTAGGGGGCAATTTAGCTCATCCTCCTGACACTATGGGGCAATTTAGCTCATCCTCCTGACACTATGGGGCAATTTAGCTCATCCTCCTGACACAATGGGGCAATTTAGCTACTCTTCCTTACACTAGGGAGCAATTTAGCTAGTCCTGACACTCTAGAGCAATCTAACCCGCACGTCTTTGGACTGTGGGAGGAAACAGACCACCCGGAGGAAACCCACACGGACACGGAGAGAACATACAAACTCCACACAGTCACCCGAGGCCGGAATTGAACCCGGGTCCCTGGCACTATGAGGCAGCAGTGCTAGCCACTGTGCCGCCCATGAAGAGGTGTTCTTCGGCCATCCGGAGTTGATTTTACAGGCATTTTGCCTGTATGCTCGTGCAGCTGGATGATGACGGCATTTGTTCGATGATCCTCCTATTGAATCCAGGGAATGCGGTGGAGGCATTGCTTATGGAATTTCTCTCACACTCTCATGTGTTCCTGATACACAGCACAGATCTCACCACAGTATAAAAGTGGTGATGCCAACTGTTCTGTACACTATACCGTCTTTCACTCATCCACGGTGCTACAACACATCTCGAGGCGCCTCTCAAACATTATTTCAAAAATTGACCAGGAGCCACATGAGATATTTGGACAGATTACCATACATCCTATCCAAAAAAATGGGTCTTAACGAGTGAAAGGAGGGGAGGGAGGGAGGCAGAGAAGTTCACAGAGGGTATTCCAGTATTTAGGTCTTCGACAGTTGAAGGCACTGCCACAAATGGAGGAGCAATCTAAATCAAAGACGCACAAGATGCCACAATTAGAGCAGGGCAGACATTTATGAGGTTGGAGGAGATTAGAAATAGGGAGACGCAACGTCATTGGGGCATTTGAAAACAAGGATGAGAAATTTCAAATCAAGACATTTTTTGATTTGATTTGATTTATTATGTATTAACATACAGTGAAAAGTATTGTTTCTTGCGCGCTACATAGACAAAACCGTTTGTAGAGAAGGCAACGAGAGAGTGCAGAATGTAGTGTTACAGTCATCGCTAGGGTGAGGAGAAAGATCAACTTAATGCAAGGTAAGTCCATTCAAAAGTCTGACAAGCAGCAGGGAAGAAGCTGTTCTTGAGTCGGTTGGTACGTGACCTCAGATTATTGTATCTTTTTCCCGAAGGAAGAAGGTGGAAGAGAGAATGTCCAGGGTGCGTTGGGTCCTTAATTATGTTGGCTGCTTTGCAAAGCAGTGGGAAGTGCAGACAGAATCAATGGATGGGGGGCTGGTTGCTTGACTGTTGCTTGACATTGCTTGACTGGGAGCCGGTATAGGTCAGTAAGTTCAGCTGTGACAGGGAAATGGAGGACCTGGTGCAAGAGTCATGGGCAGCAGAGTTTTGGATGACCTCAAGTTTATGGATGGCAGAATATGGGAGGACAGCCAGGTGTTTATTGGAATAGTCCCACTTTTCATGGATGATCCCCAAGGCTCAGCGTCGGCATTCCGTTGAGCAGACCTTACAGTGGCCTGTGCCCACCAATGAGGACTCCCCAGTGCTGTACCCACCAATGAGGACTCCCAAGTGCTGTACCCACCAATGAGGACTCCCCAGTGCTGTACCCACCAATGAGGACTCCCCAGTGCTGTACCCACCAATGAGGACTCCCCAGTGCTGTGCCCACCAATGAGGACTCCCCAGTGCTGTGCCCACCAATGAGGACTCCCCAGTGCTGAACCTGTCTCCAACACATGCTTCTGATTGGTGATGTGAATGTTTCTCACCATCTGCAAACTAGGTTTGTGTGTCTGCACTGTTGGAGGGTGGGCCAGAGTCGTGACGATGAACCCTGAGTGCTGACTCTCATCTGGGCACTCCCAAACCTGCCCTCTTATCAGCTTCTATACTATCATTGAAGTTGGTGTGACCATTATCAATGAAAGAGATGATTAAGCTGTATTAATATGGTTCCCTCCAATTTAGACACAACAAGGAATCCATGAAAGGTCTTCAGGGGATCCGCGAAGCTGGTGGCTGCCACGTGACTGGTAAATGTCAATTCATATGTGCAAGATTTGAAAATAATTAGGGAAATCAATGAGCCAATCAGCAGAGCATATGGAGTGTATCCCGTTAACAATGAAAAAGGGTATCTATTTTTACTCAGAATTATTTAATTACGACCAGCTTGATATATGCATTGATATAGCTAGAAAAAACTTGTTTACATTTGATTACTATGTTCTCACCTACTTCACCTATTTGGGTGGCACAGTGGTTAGCACTGCTGCCTCTCAGCACCAGGGACCCGGGTTCAATTCCAGCCTCGGGTCACTGTCTGTGTGGAGTCTGCACGTTCTCCCCGTGCCTGCGTGGGTTTCTTCCGGGTGTTCCAGTTTCCTCCCACACTCTAAAGATGTGTGGGTCAGGTTGATTGGTCTTGCTAAATTGACCCTAATGTCAGGGGATTAGCAGGTTAAATAAGTGGGGTTATGGGAATAGGGCCTGGGTGGGATTGTGGTCGGTGCAGACTCGATGGGCCGAATGGCCTCCTTCTGCACTGTAGGGATTCAATGATTCGCAGCAAAAGAAAGGGGCACCAACATTGAGAATGTTTGTGGTTCCCCAATACTCTTGGTAAGTCACGAAGGGTTCCACCGCTCAAAGGTTGAGAAACCCTGGGTTATAGTAATAATAGAACAAAATGAAGGAACAAGATGGATGTGAAGGCGTAAATTTAAGTCAGTTTGATTGTATTATTTCAATTTGGCCATCTTGCTATTTTTAAATAGTGATTCTTGTCCTTTTCTTTGCAAAGTGAATGTTTCAGTAAACATATAAAAAGGTAAATGTTAAATTGAGGTTATGACCAGTCAAAATAAAAAGAAAATAGATGCAGACCAGAGTCAAGAGTCTATATATTTGTTAGATTTTACATGTAATGGAATGAGAATGCTGTTGTACAAAAGGATGAAATGAAGCAATTATTAGAAAACTGCAGAAAAGGTCCTTACAAAAATAACAGAACTCAAACTGGGCTGTGGTGGCATCACATGAAGGTGTTGAAGGAAGTGAGAGAAGAGATTTGAGGATCTGGTCACAATTCCTCAATTCTCCTTCCTCTGTAATTTCGTGCAGAGAACACTGATGTTACTTCAAGAATAGAAAGTAGGATCAACTGGGTAACTGAAGCAGTTCCTCTAATGTCAGTTCTGTACAAACAACTGAATCCATAATTCAAGGTCAAAATTGTGAGCATCTTTAAAAATACCCATTGTGCTAATTGAGAACAGATAATGTGGCTTTGTAAAGGGCAAGCTACGATTGGCAAATTAACATTTTAGTGAACAGAATTGGACGGATAAAGGAACATTGATTTTTTGCGATGAAATGTTCTTTTTGAAGCGATATCGAAGTAGTGTAGTGAGTAATGTGAGGTGAAGGAATCTTCTGAAACCTTGACCCTGCACTGACCATCGCCTAAGCCTGACTACCCCCTGAAGACCATCAAACACATGTTGATGTTGGAAAGACAAATAACTTGCATCTCTATTCCCCTTTCAACCCAAAGCACTTCACAGGCAATGAAGAAGTTCTGAAGGATAATTACTGTTGTAATATAAATAACCTGGCAGCAATGTGTGTAAAACAAGTTTCTGTAAATAATAATATAATCATGATCCCATAAGCTGGTTGAGGAGTAAAATATTGGCCAGGAATTCGGTGCGAGTTCCCCAGTTCTTCCAATAGTGATATAGCATCTTTTATGTCCACTTGTGAGGACAGACGGAGGCTTCAGTTTCACGGCTCATGCAAAAGAAGGCACTTCTTTCAATGCAGCACCTAGTACAGCACTGAACATATCAGCCTAGTAATGTGTTTAAGTTCTGGATACATTATGAGCCAAGATGTTGACACCCTGATTTTAAACAGAATGGGTTTTGGGTGGGTGAGTGGTGAAATTAGTTTGACCTGTTGCCCTCGGGTGTTTGAAGAGCAATCGTTTGCACCTGAACATCAGCCACAAGTAATACTTGAGAAATCACTTTACTGAACAGATTGTCATTGAAATCTCTCTGCTGTTGCCACCACAAACCCAAACTCAAAGCAGGGCCAATGCCACATTCTCAGTGGCTGGGCCAAGGAGTCACAGATTGTGGCTGAGACAGTCCTGCTGCTGCCAGTGGCTCATAGTGCCTTGAGTTGCTAGGTATGTTTGAAATCTATCCCATTTAGCATGGTGATCGTGCCATACAACACCATGGAGGGTATCCTCAATGTGAAGATGTGACTTTGTCTCTACAAGGACTGTGCAGTGGTCACTCCTACTTGTTACTGTCATGGACAGATGCATCTGTGGCAGGCAGGTTAGTGAGGGCGAGGTCAAGTATGTTATTTTTCTCTTGTTGGTTCCCTCACCACCAGTCACAGACCTAGTCTAGCACCCATGTCCTTTAGGTCAGTAGTATTACTACCGCTTTTGGTGATGAACATTGAAGTCCCCCAACCAGAGTACATCCTGTTGTGCCCTTGCCACCCTCAGTGCTTCCTCCAAGTGGCATTCAACATGCAGGAATACTGATTCATCAGCAAGGGCGGGAGAAGGGTTGGGGGAGGTGGTGTTGGGGGGTGGGGGAAGGAGTGGGGCGAATTCAGCGAAGAAAGTGACTGGCCCGGATGGGCTACCCTGATGAGTACTCAGATCCTGCGCGGACCAGCTGGCGTGGATATTAGCAGGCATTTGTAACCTTTCTTGACACCAATCTGAGGTCCCTATCTGCTTCAAGAAGACAGCCATAATCCCTGTACCAAATAAAACCCAAGAAGCGCACCTTAATGACTATCATCCGGTGGCTCTAACATCCATCATTATGAAGTGCTTCGAAAGGTTAATCATGGCAATTCTGGCCTCCTGGATTGCCTGGATCCACTACAGCTTGCCTATCACCGCAACAGGTCCACAGCAGACGCCATCTCCTTGGCCCTACACTCTACCCTGGAAGAACTGAATAACAAGCATACCTATGACAGATTCCTTTTTATTAACTACTGCCCAGCCTTCAACACCATTATTCCTACAAAACTCATCTCTAAGCTACGTGGTCTCGGGTTCGGCATCTCCCTCTTTGACTGGATCCTAGACTTCCTAACCCACAGACCGCAATCAGTAATGATAGGCAACAACACCTCCTCCAAAATCATCCTCAACACCTTGTGGCTGAATAACAGTTCTATATTCCATGGAGACTGCAACTTCTAAAGCCTTCTTTAGGTTTAGGTTCCTTTCTGTTAACACCGCCTTTGCGTAGCTTCGCTTCTTGACCCACACGCTGGTCTGACTCCAATGGTGTCGTTCAAGACATCCCCAAATTCTCAGTGTTCAGCTAATTTCTTCAAAGTAGCGACAAACTGTGTTACTGATTCATCTTCTTGTTGGTTACACTTATGGAACCTGAACCTCTCGGCGATGACCAAAGGTTTGGGTGAGAAAGAGCCCTGCAATATTCCAGCTATCTTGTAGGTTTTCGAGCCTGGCTTTTCCAGCTGGACCAGACTTCTCAGGAGGTTGAATGTTTCCATCCACCAACTCCCCTACTCTGGAAAATTAGGATTACAATATCTGCTGCAATTTGTTTGCTGGGACAAAATAATTTAATCTTTCAGGATATGAGCTCCATCGCTTGGTGTTCTGTCTCACAGCACCAAAGATTCCCACCATTTTTCCTTTGAAAAGTGTTTGCGTAAGCATGATGTGCCACAAATTGTTTCAGCATTACCTCGCTTCTTTTTCAAAGAAGGTGCCTTAAAATGCCCTTGTTCCAACTGGGAGTAACGCGAATACACAACAAGAGGAGGTCACATATGTTGTCTTGGATACAAGGGTTACACATGTCTTGTGCAGCCATCAGTTTAGCACAGGAAATGCCTTTGCTCATGTTGCTGACATGGAACTAAAGGCAAATCGCTTTGATGAGATTGAGTGAGACTTAAATGGAGAAACAAGCTGAGACATAATTGGGGTGGGAGGGTATTCATTTTGTAAACTTGAATGAACGCGGTACCTTGCATCACATCAATTAGCATTCAATACCTAAGACTTGAAAACAAATAAACGAGAAAACAATACCACCATTGTGCATTCAAAATGTATTAATTTTCCTAACTCTACTGCTATGACGAGGTGCAGCCTCGATATCTGTGGCTATGCCCCGTTATGTGAAATAACTTTGGCAGGCATCCTTTGGTGGCCTGAGGCGTGTAAGGCCCCAACCTACTTAAGGTTTTCTTCCCTGGAGCAAATTGTGATGATAGTTGTACAATTGATTTAGATATATGTATTTCTTTTGGTGTTTGGGGGAATGTTTAAACATTCAACTAATGCTACCCACAGTCTGTATGTCTGGAGGGTTTGCAGCTCAGATTTTGGGAGAGCAGGATAATTACCCATTTCAGGCTTGCAAGTGTTTATTTTAAGCTAAGCTAATGGACTTTAATTTACTTAAGTTCCCCTGGGATTTTGGTTTAGCGTGATTGACAGGGTCCTGTGATGATGTGGTTTATGTGCATAACTGGGTCTGTAGCAGAGGAAAGCACTTTTTCAGAAAGTAGTTTGTTGCAATTGAAGCCTGGAAGCCTTGAAGTGAGAAGGATTTTGCAGGTTTCTGGAACTCCATCTCTCTCTGAAAGCTAAAAGGCTGTTAACAAACATTAAAGTATGCCTGGGTTTGCTAGCTATATTATTTTAAAGGAGAATTGATTTATGCATCAATGGGGCTTATTTGGCCTGACCTGTTGGAGTTGATGGGGTCACAGGCAGATGTATGATAGGACACCCTTGGATTGTCCTGAGCAATGTACCTAATGTGTCTGCTTGGTGCTCCTTCTCGGTTAAGGTGACCAGGGAACCCCCCTGACCCCTTGGGGAGAATGGGAACCTGGAGTGAGGTTGAAGTTCCCCTTCCCTATTGCCTAGCCACTGATGGAAGACACCCATGGCAAGAGCACTTTTGTGGAGGTACGAGCTCAAATCCAGCAAAGATTGTCGACCTGGATCTCCAAGCAACACCATCTCACCATCTTCCCAATGGAGACTTTGATATGCTCACTTGCCAGAGCCATGCCATCAAACAGAACATGGACTGACTCCTCCATCCTTTGTTACAGTCTGCTGATGGTCTCTCACAACTCCACCTGATGATCTCCTGCCTGCTTCTGCATCTCCAACATTTCTCTTAGGGGTGATTCCAGAGACTCGGACTCAAACTCCATAAGTACCTGGTCCCCGGCAGTCCTCTGCATGTCAGGACATCAGTTGCCACTGCCTCTACCTGCTGTTGACAGGTGCCTGAAAGATGATCACCAGATCATCACCTGAGCCTACTCGAGAAGTAGCTTCCATTGAGGTGCGGGTATCTACCCTGGTGGACGGTGCAGGTGAAGGTAGTGACATCTCTTCATCTGATGCTTCCTCTGCCTTCTCATCTGAGCTGCTCTGGGGCTGAGGCACTTGCTGGAGAATATTGTCCTTTTCATACTGTAACTGCAATTGAGAGGAGAAATAGTGATTGATGAAGCAGAATTCTGAATTAAAGATCACTCCGTCAATGCTGGATGTGTTAACGCATACTGGATGCACCTTCATTGGCTTATTGAGGGAGGCCAATCTCGTTTTCCACTCAGAAACTTCCATATCCTTGCCATGAGCTCAGCAACCTGCTCTCTGAATTCCTAAACTCCAGGGTCCCTCCTCTGGTCTTGGATCTGTACTTTTATTGTGTGAGACTTTGCCCTGCACACAGACAGATAGCTTGACCATGAACACTGTGGATGAAATAGCAGCTCAGAAACATGCATGACTGTTGTGTGCGCTGAAGCCTCCCCAGGAAGGGCTTTGTTTTCTTTATATGATGCTAAAGTGGCTGGCAGACGTTAGCACTCAACGTTCCATCTGCTGGTAGTGCGTGACATCCCTGTGGAGTTTAACCCTTTGACTACTAATCCCCTGATGCAAATGAGAGTTTGGAGTGAGTAGAAAGTTCACATACCCTGGTGGAATGCATCAGGTCATTCATTCACTTCCTGTCCTACAGGAAGATTCTTTTTTGCTCCCCATAATTGCTGACTTCCCTGAGAACTCCCTTCCAGGTCATATGGATGGACATCCTGCTCCCATCCCTCAGAAGTAAAGTTTAAAGTTTATTTATTCGTGTCACAAGTAGGCTTATATTAATACTGTGAAAATCCCCTAGTCGCCACACTCCGGCACCTGCCAAGGCACACTGAGGGAGAATTTAGCATGGCCGATAGTTGTCTTTCGGACTGTGGGAGGAAACCAGAGCACCCGGAAGAAACCCACGCAGACACGTGGAGAACATGCAAACTCCACACAGTGATCCAAGCCGGGTCAATCAAACCCAGGTTCTTTGCGCTGTGAGGCAACAGTGCTAACCATAAAAAGACCTCCCCCCTTCCCTGGACAGCCTGGGGGAGAGTCCCCTTGGACATCAGCAAGATGGCACTTCAGCTGAAAAGTGGAAGGCACAAAAATGTGACCTTGCAATGCAACAGGAATCATGCCAACTGTCCCGTCTGCCACCTGGCTTAGTCTCCAAAACAGAAAATTCCACCCTAAATCTTTTTTCTTTTGAAAGGAAAAGCAGGAGTACGGACAACAGCAGAGTAATGACACAGGTGGAGAAACAACAGTTATTAATTCCTGATAAAGATGAATAAACTCTACAATTCGGCAGGTTTGAAAGTGTGTCCACGCAAGACATGTCTGCTAGGGCAGCATGACAAGTATTGGGAACAAGTACCAGACAGGTGTAATTCTGGCCTGCAATGGAAGGGAGCATGAAACCCAGGGGAATTTTGAAATTATATTTCTTGAGTTCAAAGAGACCCAATAATTATTGCTCCAGGGACTTTAATCTGCAGTTTTGGAGTCGTAAATTTATGGAGTAGATGTAAATGCTTTTGAAGGGCAGACAAGGTGGAGGCGATCTTACCAAAAAGGTTCTAAGTGCCAAATGAGAAAATGGGAGAAATTCGCACCATTTCCTGGATGATGTAAAAGTCAAATCTTACCTGACACTGCCAAAAGTTTTTTGACAAACTTGAAATCCAAACTTGAAAGCCAGCTGATAGCAGCAGAGAGCTGCATTGCACATGTGTAGGTTCTTGTGCCCTGAGAGCAGCAGAGGCCTGTCACTACCTCTATTGCTATAGCTGGCCTCTGTGGCCTTCGCGCCCTCCCCCCCACTACCATGGGACCTGGCAACTGATCATGAACCCCCCATCTAGAATGATTGTGAGCTACCCACCCCCGACCCCCCAGAATGATCGCCACCCACCCTCACCCCAACTGATCGCTGTGAAGAGTGTGCAGCAGTTCCCCACCACCAAACAGACCACTCCCAGTTTCCCCCCCCCCTTCAGGCCCCACCCCCTTGGTACTGCCTGGGTGCCTGATGGGCACTGCCAGGGTGCCAGGCTGGCAGTGCCCAGGGGGCACTCCCTTGTCCCCCCCCCCCCACCCCTCTCCCCCCCCCCTCCGCTCCAGGGGAAAGGGCCTCAATGGCCTCCGGTCCCCCCCCCGTTGATGGGGGGACCATACGTGATCCTCACTGGACAGAATCTTCCCTGGCAACGCTACATAGGCAAGTGTGCCTGGACGATTCCGTCCCAGGCCCACTAATCACATTTAATTCACAATTTAAATAAATTTAAATAATATATTTAGCGCTGGATATCCAGTGCCAGTAAGATCGCGAGAGGCGAGAAATCGGGCGCAAACCTGATTTCTCAGCTCTCTCCTGCAATCTTACCGGCTCGCCCACCAATCGTGCGGCAGGGCGCAAAGGTAGGATCACCCCAATGTGTTTAAGTGTCGCGATCTTAAGGTTTTTAAATTACCATTAAAAACACAATTTTGGCAGGGCTATTTTGACAGGAATCTGGTGTCGGTGCAAAACAAAAATACCTCAGTTTCTGTAGTTTAAATAGAGTTCTGGGTTGAAATTTCCCAAGGACTATTGTTGCAACTGAGGTTATCATAAATGCTTGGCTGATTTTCAAAAGCTGTAAACCATCTATTTCACTACAGGGGTGTTGAGTTTACATTCTGTTTGACCACTTAAAGGTTATTGGGGGTATGTTGGAAAATGGAACTGCGTGTGTTTGTATGCTCCTAGTTTGTATGTTCATAAGTATGTGTATCAAAGAATTAACTGTATTTCATGTAGTTACTAAATTGAAGATTGTTTTTATGCTGCTGGCTTTTCCCATTGAATTTTTAAACACTTCGAAAATAATACTCGAGGCAGGTCCCACAATGTCATGCTGGCAGGTCAGCTCTGAGTGATCCCGCCCCACCAGCAATCTCACTTTTCAATGAAAAGGGTATCCCGATTGTAAAAATAAATAAGAAAATGATTCCCCTGATGGACACAGGAACACCCCCTGCCCCATAGACCTGGGAGACTCCCCCCAAGGAACTCCCCCACAGACAGGAGCTCCCTGAGGCCATCCTCTTCCACAGACACACTCCCTCCCCCACGGGGAATCCCCCAACCACAAACCTCCCCAACAGAAGCCTTCCTGAGCAGTCTGCTAGTAGTGCCCCTCTGGCAGCATCCAGGTAGGGCCAAGTGGTAGTGCCAGGGCAGTGCCTAGGCATTGCCTGGGCAGTCCCAGGATTTAACCACCTCCCTCCCCCTAGGGGCTGACCATACCTGTGTGCCCCTGGCAGGGATCATTCGCCAGATTCCCATTTTATCACGAGTGTCACATCGGCGGGGGAGGGAAAATTCTAATGTGAAAAGGAAGCCTGAAAATGATATTAAAATTAAAATGTATTTATTGCGTGGGCAGGAACCCCGTTATGTTATTGGCAAGGGTGTGGGGGTGGGGGGGGAGGGGGGGTGAATCCAGCGAGGAAACCCTGCCAGCTTGAAAGCTGTTTTGGAACTGCCACTGTGTTTTTCAATCTTGCCGCCATTCCTACCTACTGGAAAATCCCAGCTTTGGAAGGGTTTTCATGAATGGGAGTTTTTTTCACGACCAAGTGGATTGTTGCTGATTTATTTTTGTTGACTGAGGCCTGCTGTGGATCCTGGCTGAGTGACAATTGAGGTAGCAATGGGAGTATGAGATAGAATGAGGTGGTATGGAGATGGTCTGGAAGATTCATGAGGGTATGGAAGGCCTCATGAACTGTATGAGGGGGCATAGGGAGTGAGTAGAGAGGGTGAGAGCTTTGGAAACAATTGGGGTGAAGTTCCACAAAAGCAAGACAGGCCTTCTAAGTGACCCACCTTTGGCACTTGCCCTCCCTCCTCCTCCTCCCCGCCAAGACCTGATTCTGGATTTGATGAGCTCAACTCTATCCTGCCCCTACACTCTGGAGCAAACATTAGGAGTAACAGAGCCATTTAAACTGAGGGAGGATTGCCTTTTCTGGAAAATACCTGCCTCGACAGGGAAAATCTGCTCCAGAGAATCACTCTGCTCACAAGGAAACAATGGGACCCATCAAGTCTAAGCTGGCTTTCTGTGAAGCAAAGCTCCCTGTCCAGTTACCGCATTATATGCCAAGAGGCCTCCATATTTATTTTCCATCCAATTTCCTTTTGAAATCATTGATTGGTCCTTCTTCCACCACCCACATAGACAATGAATTCTAGGTCTTTACCAGTCGCTGCATAAAAGTATTCTTCCTCACTCATTCTGCTCCACTGCCTCATATTCCTTGTCCTAAATCTTAAATCTGTCTCCCAGACAGAAATTTTCAGGCCATTCCCACCGGCAAGATCCTCCGCTCCCAGCAACGAAGGGTGTGAATAGTGGGAAAACCCATTGACAACAGCGTGACCAGAAGATCCCACTTCTGCCTGTTGGTATGCCCCCTTAGCCACCGCAAAACATGTTGCGGGGTCAGAGCAGAGGAGGAAAATCCTACCCCTGGTCTTTGTACATGAGCACATGGAACAATTTTTCTTTGTCAACATTATTTAAATGTGTCAGACTCCTGTGCACCTCAACCACATTGGTATTCAGAGGAATTTGGCTGTCTTTGTATAGGAATCACAGAAACCTAACATGCAGGTAGGTATACCAAGCAATTAAGAAGACAAAATTGTATTGGAGCCTTTATTGCAAGGGCGCTGGAATACAAGAGTGAGCAAGTTTTACTGCAATTATATAGCACTTTGGTGAGACAATATTTGAAGGATGATGAAGGAACAAATGGAATAGGCCTATGCCCTCTGGAGTTCAGGAAATTGAGAGATCAACTCATTCAAAGAAATGAAAGTTCTAATTCCTAGAGGGCCTGAAAGAATAGGTATGAGATGCTGTTTCTGCTGGCTGGAGAGTCTGGACCTAAGGGTCAAAGAGCTGGATTGTCACCAAGTTGGATTAACTCGGAAGTCTTTTAAAAATGGCTGGTGGGTCCTGATTCAGAATTCCTGACCACATTCTGGCTGTGTGGTATTTGTGAGTGTCTTTATAGACACCAAACTACTAGCAGACTGCTCAGGAAGGCTTCTGTTGGGGAGGGTGCTTGCTGATTCCTGTCAGAAGCCGGCATCTGGACTCCTGATCTGGCCGGCTCCATTGCTGAGGTACGTACCTCCTACTTCTCTGCAATTTTCATGGAGCTGTTTTGAAAGAGTCATGGCTCATCATCCTTTAGAGGAGTCATGAACTCCAGTATGCGCAAGAAGCTCTTTTAAAAGCGAAGTTCAGAAGGTCCCCATTGTGCCCCCATGCCAGTTTACACCTCCCACACATTTCCTGTGTCTCCTCATATGTGCCCCCTATGCCAGACTTTGCCCCCTCACCCATCCCCAATGTCTCCTCATGCCCCACATGGCAAGCTCTGCCCTTTCTCCCAACCACTCAGGCCCCTCATACACACCATCCAGGATCTGCCCTTCAATCCACCCCTACGTTCATTCTTGCCCTATATGCCATGCTCTGACCTTTCAGCCAGTCTCAGCAGGTCCGGCAGCATCCATGGAGAGAGAAACAATTTCTCTCTCCACAGCTTCTGCCAGACCTGCTACGACTTTGCAGCATTTTCTGTTTTGTACAAACACTGCATTGGACAAACCAAAGAAGAACGTACAGGGTAAATGGTAGGACTCTGAAGAGTGCAGTTGAACAGAGGGATCTGGGAATACAGATACAGAATTCCCTAAAAGTGACGTCACAGGTGGATAGGGTCGTAAAGAGTGCCTTTGGTACATTGGCCTTTATAAATCGGAGTATCGAGTATAAAAGTTGGAGTGTTATGGTAAGGTTATATAAGGCATTGGTGAGGCCGAATTTGGAGGATTGTGTACAGTTTTGGTCACCTAGTTACAGGAAGGATGTAAATAAGATTGAAAGAGTGCAGAGAAGGTTCACAAGGATGTTGCCGGGACTTGAGAAGCTGAGTTACAGAGAGAGATTGAATAGGTTGGGACTTTATTCCCTGGAGCGTAGAAGATTGAGGGGAGATTTGACAGGTGTATAAGATTTTGATGGGTATAGATAGAGTGAATGGAAGCAGGCTTTTTCCGCTGAGGCTAGGGGAGAAAAAAACCAGAGGGCATGGGTTAAGGGTGAAAGGAGAAAAGTTTAAAGGGAATATTAGGGGGGGCTTCTTCACACAGAGAGTGGTGGGAGTGTGGAATGAGCTGCCGGATAAAGTCGTAAATGCGGGGTCACTTTTAACATTTAAGAAAAACTTGGACGGGTTCATGGATGAGAGAGGTGTGGAGGGATATGGTCCAAGTGCAGGTCAGTGGGACTAGGCATAAAATGGTTCGGCACAGACAAGAAGGGCCAAAAGGCCTGTTTCTGAGCTGTAATTTTCTATGGTTCTATGGTTCCTTTCAACATTCTGGAGGATTGGGTCTGCTTCAGTGTAAAGGACAATAGGATAATTCTGGTTTGTTGGAGTAAAGCAAAGGAACAAAACTGAGGCCGCGATTCTCCCATCGCGACCCGCAACTTTTCTGGCGGGTCGCGGTGGGAGATGCGCGTCGCCGGCCTTGTTCCGGGATTTGCACAGGCACATCTCCCAGAACCGGCGAACAGTCACCGGTCAGACCACGCTGGAAATCAGCTGGAAGGCAAGTAAGTCATTTGAATCTGTTTTAAATGTATTTTAAATATGTTCTTAATCTAATTATCCGGAACTTGCCAGTCCCGATAGACTCTCCCACCCCGCCAGGAGTACTTCTACCAGAATGAAGGGGAGGCAATCGGGGCCCCCAGGAGGTCGGATGGCGGGGTTGGTGCCCCCTGGGCATGGGCACCCTGGCAGTGCCAGCCTGTGTCACTTGGCACTGCCTAAGGGGCAAAGTGCCTATGCCCAGGGGGCATGGGCACTGCCCATCAGGCAGTGCCAATGGGATGGGGCCTATTATGGGTGGGGCCTATGGGTGATTGGTGGGGGGACCTGCTGCTACTCTGCAGACAGGATCGGTCTGGGGTGGTGCGTGGGCAGTGATTGGGGGGTGTGGTCTGCTGGGGGGGACCTGCCTCCCGGGGGGGTGGGGGGGGGGGGGGGGTTGGTGTCAGGGGTCAGGGCTGGCCCAGGAATTGTTGTGAGGGCTGCGATTTGGGGGGGGGGGGGGGGGGGGCGGGGTGGCAGTGCTGTAGGGGCAGCACTGCGGAGATCCTGGCCTGGCCAGCGCTTGAGCTGGCCAGCAAACGGGGAGTCTGACAGACCGGGACCACTGCACATGCGCAGAGTTCCAGAACTGTCAAACTCTGTCATGAATAGGCCCCGCTCCCCTGGATTTTTTAATGATATTCACAATTGGGACCTCTGCAGTGCACAGAGTGCGGAAATTCAGGTGAGAAGCTGAACTGAAAAAGCAGTCGGGATTTAGAACAGTTTTCCCGCCAATTCAGCACTTTTGAGAGAATCGCGGACTAAGTGTGTAAAGTGTGAGTGTGTTCAGGGCAGATGGGTGAGCAGAGATTCCTGGTCACACAACCCTCCGTACCAATACTACTCCAGGGCTGTCTGCCCAATGTACATGGACTGAGCATTTAAAAATCAATTCACTTTCCACTGACTGTAACATTAAAGAAAACAGGATTATGCTGATTTTTCACATATCAAGAGATGGTTGAAACTGCATGGCCAATCGTGCCATTTTCCTTCAATAAACATTGTGACGGAATTTTCATCTTCACCATTGGGCTGGTTATTATCCCAAAACCTGAATGAGAAAAGAGAATAGAACAGAATGATTGAAACGTTGGACACTAAATTCAGCATAAGAACCTTCTTTAATGTACAATATTTTCCATTATGAATTATGTTTAAGCATTTAACAGTTCAATGCCTCAGATATTATTCAAAATGTGCACTTGAAAAAGGAACTCACTTTACAGAGGAAGTATAATCTGTTCCATCCACCCAACGCCAGTCACCTTTAGAGACTGAATCACTGAGTCCAATCCAGTGATCTTTGCCTTGAAGCCATCTTGCTACAAACATCTACCATGTAAATAAAAGTGTTGTTACAGTATAAGAGCAACAGCAAACTCTCCTCTTTGGCATTCTTTTGTCTGAGGCCTTAACCCATTGATTTCAAACTAACTTTCCTCCCTGCTGAAGCGTGAGAGGAATGCAGTTTTAGACACTCAACAGGGAAGTGTCTTTATAAGCTCTGTGAACAGAATTCCCACTCACCTGAAGAAGGGGCTTAGAGCTCCGAAAGCTTGTGTGGCTTTTGCTACCAAATAAACCTGTTGGACTTTAACCTGGTGTTGTTAAACTTCTTACATAGTTGAAAAAAACAAACATCTCCAGAAGGGGGCTGCACTCTTTAAGTCTTAGCCATTCTGAGGCTACTTTGGAGACGTACACTAGAGAGACACTAAAAACAGAGGGGACAACCCCCATGCCCGTGTCCGACATGAAGCTGTCAGCCCAGCTACCCATCATGGTGATTGAAGGACAGAGGCACAGTCTCATGGGACAGGGCTGGTTAAAACAAATCAAACTGAACTGCTAAAAATAGTTGAAGTTCTGGACAGGGGATTCCAAGAGTTCCTATGTTAATATTTGATTTGATTTATTATTGTCACATGTATTAACATACAGTGAAAAGTATAGTTTCTTGCGCACTATACAGACAAAACATACCGTTCATAGAGAAGGAAACGAGAGAGTGCAGAATGTAGTGTTACAGTCATAGTTCAGGTGTAGAGAAAGATCAACTTAATGCAAGGTAAGTCCATTCAAAAGTCTGACAGAAGCAGGGAAGAAGCTGTTCTTGAGTCGGTTGGCACATGACCTCAGACTTTTGTATCATTTTCCCGAAGGAAGAAGGTGGAAGAGAGAATGTCCAGGGTGCGTGGGGTCCTTAATTATGCTGGCTGCTTTTCTGAGGCAGCAGGAAGGGTAGACAGAGTCAATGGATGGGAGGCTGGTTTGTGTGATGGATTGGGCTACATTCACGACCTTTTGTAGTTCCTTGCGGTCTTGGGCAGAGCAGGAGTTATACCAAGCTGTGATACAACCAGAAAGAATGCTTTCTATGGTGCATCTGTAAAAGTTGGTGAGAGTCGTAGCTGACATGCCAAATTTCCCTAGTCGTCTGAGAAAGTAGAGGCACTGATGGGCTTTCTTAACTATAGTGTCGGCATGGAGGGACCAGGACAGGTTGTTGATGATCTGGACACCTAAAAACATGAAGCTCTCGACCCATTCTACTTCATCCCCATTGATGTAGACAGGGGCATGTTCTCCTTTACGCTTCCTGAAGTCGATGACAATCTCCTTCGTTTTGTTGACATTGAGGGAGAGATTATTGTTGCCGCACCAGTTCAACAGATTCTCTATTTCATTTCTGTACTCTGTCTCGTCATTGTTTGAGATCCAACCAACTGCGGTGGTGTCATCAGCAAATTTGAAAATTGAATTGGAGGGGAATTTGGCCGCACAGTCATAGGTGTATTAGGCGTATTGTAGAGGGCTGAGAACACAGCCTTGTGCGGCACCGATGTTGAGGATGATCGTGGAGGAGGTGTTGTTGTCTATTCTTACTGATTGTGGTCTGTGAGTTAGGAAGTTCAGGATCCAGTCACAGAGGGAGGTGCCGAGGCCCAGGCCACGGAGTTTGGAGATGGGTTTCATGGAAATAATAGTGGTGAAGGCTGAGCTGTAGTCAATAAATAGGAGTCTGACATAGGTGTCCTTGTTATCTCGATGTTCCAGGGTTGAGCGCAGGGCCAGGGAAATGGCATCTGCTGTGGACCTGTTGCGGTGGTAGGCAAACTGTAGTGGATCCAGGTAGTCCGGGAGGCTAGAACTGATTCGTGCCACGACTAACCTTTCGAAGCACTTCATAATGATGGATGTCAGAGCAACTGGCCGATAGTCATTAAGGCACGCTGCTTGGTTTTTCTTAGGTACTGGGATGATGGTTGTCTTCTTGAAGCAGACAGGGATCTCAGATTATTGTAAAGAGAAGTTGAAGACGTCTCTGAATACCTCCGCCAGCTGATCCGCGCAGGATCTGAGTACACATCTGGGTACACCATCTGGGCCAGTTGCTTTCCGTGGGTTGACCTTCAAGAAAGCTGCTCTGAAATCTGCAATGGTGACCCCAGATACAGGTTCTTCCAGGGTGGAGGGCATGCTCTCGCAGACCTCTTGCTCAAAACGGGTATAGAATGCATTGAGCTCATCAGGGAGGGGTGCGTTGGAGCTGGCGATTTTACATGCCTTCATCTTGTAGCCTATCATGTCTTGCAGACCTTGCCATAGTCGATGGGGGTCGGTGTGGCTAGCCTGGGACTCTAGCTTTGTCCGGTATTGTCTTTAGGCATCTTTGATGGATCTCCTTAGATCGTATCTGGCTTTCTTGTGTAGGTCAGTGTCGCCTGACTTTTAACTCCTCAGACCTGGACTTCAGCAAGCAGTGGATATCCCTGTTCATCCATGGTTTCCGGTTGGGGAACACACGTATTTGCTTCTTTGGCACACAGTCTTCTACACACTTACTAATGAAATCAGTTACTGTAGTGGCGTACTTGTTCAGGCTGGTCGCAGAGTTTTTAAATACTGACCAGTCCATTGACTCCAAGTAGCCCCGCAGGTGATCATCCGATCCCTCAGACCAACATTGTACGACTCTCTGATGGATTCTCCCGCTTCAGTTTTTGCTTGTAAGCTGGGAGCAGGAACACAGCCTTGTGGTCTGATTTGCCAAAGTGTGGGCAGGCGATAGAGCGGTAGGCATGTTTGATATTTGTGTAGCAGTGGTCTAGGTTAGCAGTGCTCCGAAAGCTCGTGCTACCAAATAAACCTGTTGGACTTTAATCTGGTGGTGTTGTGAGTCTTCTTACTGAGCCAACCCCGGTCCAACGCCGGCATCTCCGCATCATGTTACAGTCATAGCTGCGGTGTAGAGAAAGATCAACTTAATGAAAAGTAGATCCATTCAAAAGTCTGATGGCAGCAGGGAAGAAGCTGTTCTTGAGTCGGTTGGTACGTGACCTCAGACTTTTGTATCTTTTTCCCGACAGAAGAAAATAGAAGAGAGCATGTCCGGGGTGCATGGGGTCCTTAATTATGCTGACTACTTTTCTGAGGCAGCAGTAAGTGTAGAAAGAGTCAATGGGTGGGAGGCTGATTTGCGTGATGGATTGGGCTACATTCATGACCTTTTGTAGTTTCTTGTGATCTTGCGCAAAGCAGGAGCCATACCAAGCTGTGATACAACCAGAAAGAATTCTTTCTATGGTGCTTCTTTAAATGTTGCTGAGAGTCTTCGTTGATATGCCAAATTTCCTTAGCCTTCTGAGAGGCGTTGATGGGCTTTCTTAACTATAATGTCAGCATGGGGGGACCAGGACAGGTTGTTGGTGATCTGGACATTTAAAATTTGAAGCTCCCAATCATTTCTACTTTGTCCCCATTGATATAGACAGGGTATGTTGTCCACTATGCTTCCTGAAGTCGATGTCTATCCCCTTCATTTTGTTGACATTGAGGGAGAGATTATTGTCATCGCACCAGTTCAGCAGATTCCCTGTCTCTTTCCTGTACTCTGTCTTGTCATTGTTTGAGATCTGACCCACTACGGTGGTGTCGTCAGCAAACTTGAAAATCGAGTTGATGGGGAATTTGGCCACACAGCCATAGGTGTATTAGGAGTATAATAAGGGGCTGAGGACACAGTCTTGTGGGGCACCGGTGTTGAGGATGATCGTGGAGGAGGCATTGTTGCCTATCCTTACTGATTGTGGCCTGTGAGTTCGGAAGTTCAGGATCCAGTCGCAGAGGGAGGAGCCGAAGCCGAGGCCATGGAGTTTGGAGATGTGTCTCGTAGCCTGCACCATTTTTCAGTGCACTATGGAGAGCCTGTTACAAGGGATCCCCAAATTGGTGTCTTGATTCACCTGAAGAACATGGTGGAAACCTGAAAGAGGTCCGACAGAGGTTTAAGGAAGTAGGCATATGTTTGAAAAATGAGGAATGTACCTTTTAAGCTGACGAGGTTACGTACGTCAGTTTCAAAGTGGATGCAAAAGGGTTGCTTCCCCTTGAAGATAAGGTGAAAGCTATCACAGGAGTGTCTGTACCTAGGAATGTAACAGGACTGAAGTCATTCCTAGGAATGGTCAGTTACTATGGAAGGCTCCTGCCGAACATATCGACAACGCTGGCCCCCCACTACACCAGCTTTTCAAAAAACATCAGTGATGGAAGTGGAGTGACGTACAGAAAGAGGTTTTTGCCCCAATCAAACAGGTTTTACAGTCATCAAAACTGCTTGTCCACTTCAAGCTAACCAGGCAGCAGTGCTCACTGTGGTGAGTTTAATGGACTGACTGGTCGGCCAGTGGAGCAACCACACTGCTAAAATTTGGCATGAATTTCCTGGAAAAAACCCTCACACCCAGGAATCTCAGTACTTCCCTTCTCGCCGAAGGTATTGGGAACCCTCCTTTTGTTCCCACATTCCATAGGGCCATCTGCCTGTGTCCAATTGCATGGCCGAGG
Organism: Mustelus asterias; assembly: GCF_964213995.1. Taxonomy (NCBI): domain Eukaryota; kingdom Metazoa; phylum Chordata; class Chondrichthyes; order Carcharhiniformes; family Triakidae; genus Mustelus; species Mustelus asterias. The sequence goes on from NC_135819.1 coordinate 17,519,246, forward strand.
AACATTTGAAGATTAATTCTTAGACAAGGTTACCACTAGGCCCACCTTCTGAAGTTGATCAAACAATTCCTTTTGATGTTCCGAATGTTCTTTCCACATCTGACTCTAAACCGCCAAATTGTCTATGTACACTGCACAATTAGTTAGTCCAGAAATGACCTTATTGGTTCATCCTTGGAATGCTGCTGGTGTATTCTTCATGTCAACCAGCATGATTTTAAACTGAACAGACCATTTGGTGTCATGAAAGCCAAAATCTCTTCTGCTCTTTCAGATAAAAGTGCTTGCTAACGTCTTTTAAGTAAGACAAGTTTGGAAATGAAATTCGCTTATCCCATCTTCTCCATGCAATCTTCCAATTGAGGAATAGGATGCGAATCTGAGTTTATAACTGCATTGATTTTTCCACACACGATCGTTGGGTACCATATGGTTTTGGTACCAAAATTGTAGGTGAGCTCCATTCTCTGCAACTCACTTCAATTATGTCATTTTTAAGCGAACCTTCAATCTCTTTGAACCTGTGCCAACTTCAGAGGGTTAAGCCTGTAAGGATGTTGCTTAATTGGAACAGCACTCCCAACATTTACATCACGCATAGCTAGTTTAGTACTTCCCAGTTTATTCCCACACATAGCTCCACGTGATTGTAATAACTCTTTTAAGCCTTTTGATTTTCCTCTGGAAGTTAACTCAGTAATTTATCCCAATTCCTGATTTGTTTCTCATTATCCAATCATCCGGATTTGTTTCTTCACTCTGAGTTGTAACAACGAACATATCCTCCTTTTGCTTTCCTTCCTGTAAAATTCCGGCTATAGAGTCCCTTATGTGTGTTGATCATCACATATTTTCAGGAGGACTCGTTCAATTTAAGCTGAAGACAGGTGTGGTTCATGGGGGGCATCTTGTGAGAAACCTGTGAGTTTACCGTACAAATCTTCGATGGCGACCTATCGAGTTTGGAGACCCAATTGACTGTTACTTTATAGTCCCCACAAAGTCAAACTGATTTGTCAGGCTTGAGAACAGGGACTACTGGGTCAATCCAATCAGCAAATTGCATGGACCTTTTTATATCTAAACCTTAAGATGCCCTAATTCAATTTCCACCGTCTCCAGAATTGAGTAGGGGGCTGGTCCGGCTCTGAAATACCGAGGTGTGGCATTGCAGTCAATGTAGACCTTGCCCATGGCCCTTTTTATTTTTCCCAGCCCTTCTTGAAAAACTCCAGTGTGTCTTCTAATAACCCGCAGTCCCTGCATGCCTCACCTGAAGATCTCCAACCAGTTTAGTCGGATCATGGGTGATTTTAATATGCACATAGATTGAAAGAATCAGATTGGCAAGGGTAGCCTGGAGCCAGAGTTCATTGAATATATTAGAGATTGTTTCTTGGAACAGAATGTTGTGGAACCAACCAGGAAGCAGGTTACTCTGGATTTGGTATTGTGTAATGAGGAGGGAGTAATTGATGATTTCATAGTTAAGAATCCTCCAGAGAGTAGTGAGCATAATGTGATAGAATTCAAAATTCAGTTTGGGGTTGAGAAAGTGGAGTCCAACACTAATGTTCTGGAATTAAACAAAAGAAATTACATCAGCACAAGGACAGATCTGGCCTGAGTAAAGTGGGCAGGAAGGCTGAAAGGTCGGACAGCGGATGAGCAGTGGCAGTTGTTTAAGGAGATACTCAAGCCCTCACAACTGAAATATATCCCAGTGAGGAAGAAAGATGGTAAGGGGGGTAAAAAACATCCATGGCTAAACAAGGAGGCCAAGGACAGTATAAAGACAAAAACTAAGATATACCAGATTGCAAAGGCCAGTGGCAGGCTGGAAGATTGGGAAACTTTCAAACATAAACAAAGGGATACTGAAAAAGTAATAAAAAGAGCTGAGGTAAATGACATAAGAAAACTGGCACCAAGTATCAAGAAGGATAGCAAAAGCTTCTATAGGTTTACAAAAGGGAAGAGAGTCGCTGAGGTGAATGTTGGTCCCTTGGAAGATGAAAGCGGAGAGTTAATAGTGGGGAACACTGAAATGGCAGAGATGCTAAATCAATACTTTGCCTCAGTTTTCACAGTGGAGGACACCAGTACCATTCCTATAGGAACAGGCAAGTCAGGGGTAATATAAAGGGTAGAACTTAGAACAATCAACATCGATAGGGAAAAAGTACACAGCAAACTATTGGGATTGAGGGCAGATAAGTACCCCTGGGCCTGACGGCCTATATCCTAGGGTATTAAAGGAAATGACAGCAGAGATAATGGATCCATTGGTTATAATTTTCCAAAATTCACTCAACACGGGAAAGATTCCAGTGGATTGGAAAAATGTTAATGTAACGCTCTTATTCAAAAAGGAAGGGAGGCAAACTGTGGGAAATTACAGACCAGTTTAACATCCATTGTTTGGAAAGTGTTCGAATCAATTTACAAGGAAGCAATATCAGGACATTTGGAAAGTCAAAACGCTGTCCATCAGTCAGAAGGGCACATCATGTTTGACTAATTTGCTAGAGTTCTTTGAGGATGTAACAAGCAAAGTGGATAATGGGGATCCTGTAGATATAGTATACCTGGGCTTTCGGAAGGCATTTGATAAAGTGCCGCACAAAAGGCTAATTCACAAGGTGAGATCACATGGGATTAGGGGTAATTTATTCGCTTGGACAGGTGACTGGCTGATGGACAGAAGACAGAGAGTCGGGATAAATGTTTTTTTTTCTGGATGGCAAGAAGTAACTAGCGGGATCACATGGTTCAGTCCTTGGGCCCCAGCTATTTACAATCTATGTTAATGACTTGGATACAGGGATAGAAGGCTCTATAACCAAATTTGCAGATGACACAAAAATAGTTGGGACACTAAGTTGCAATGAGGAAATAACCTTACAAATGAACATAAATAGGTTAGGAGAGTGGACCAAAATGTGGCAAATGGAGTTTAACGTGGATAAGTGTGAGGTCATTCATTTTGGTCAGAAAAATGAGAAGGTGACTTATTTTCTAAATGGGGAGAGACTTTGGGGTGCTCCGGTGCAGAGGGATCTGGGTGTCCTCGTCCATGAGTCACAGAAAACTAGCATGCAGGTACAACAGATAATAAAGAAAGAGAATGGAATGTTGGCATTTATAGCGAAAGGAATGGAATATAAAGGTAAGGAAGTATTGTTGCATAGAACATAGAACAGTACAGCACAGAACAGGCCCTTCGGCCCACGATGTTGTACCGAGCTTTATCTGAAACCAAGATCAAGCTATCCCACTCCCACACATCATCCTGGTGTGCTCCATGTGCCTATCCAATAACCGCTTAAATGTTCCTAAAGTGTCTGACTCCACTATCACTGCAGGCAGTCCATTCCACATCCCAACCACTCTCTGCGTAAAGAACCTACCTCTGATATCCTTCCTATATCTCCCACCATGAACCCTATAGTTATGCCCCCTTGTAATAGCTCCATCCACCCGAGGAAATAGTCTTTGAACGTTCACTCTATGTATCCCCTTCATCATTTTATAAACCTCTATTAAGTCTCCCCTCAGCCTCCTCCGCTCCAGAGAGAACAGCCCTAGCTCCCTCAACCTTTCCTCATAAGACCTACCCTCCAAACCAGGCAGCATCCTGGTAAATCTCCTCTGCACTCTTTCCAGCGCTTCCACATCCTTCTTATAGTGAGGTGACCAGAACTGCACACAATATTCCAAATGTGGTCTCACCAAGGTCCTGTACAGTTGCAGCATAACCCCACGGCTCTTAAACTCCAACCCCCTGTTAATAAAAGCTAACACACTATAGGCCTTCTTCACAGCTCTATCCATTTGAGTGGCAACCTTTAGAGATCTGTGGATATGGACCCCAAGATCTCTCTGTTCCTCCACAGTCTTCAGAACCCTACCTTTGACCCTGTAATTCACATTTAAATTAGTCCTACCAAAATGAATCACCTCACATTTATCAGGGTTAAACTCCATTTGCCATTTTTCAGCCCAGCTTTGCATCCTATCTATATCTCTTTGCAGCCTACAACAGCTCTCCACCTCATCCACTACTCCACCAATCTTGGTGTCATCAGCAAATTTACTGATCCACCCTTCAGCCCCCTCCTCTAAGTCATTAATAAAAATCACAAAGAGCAGAGGACCAAGCACTGATCCCTGTGGCACTCCGCTAGCAACCTGCCTCCCATCCGAAAATTTTCCATCCACCACCACCGTCTGTCTTCGATCAGACAGCCAGTTACCTATCCAATCGGCCAACGTTCCCTCTATCCCACCCCTCCTCACTTTCATCGTAGCCGACCATGGGGGACCTTATCAAACGCCTTACTAAAATCCATGTATATGACATCAACTGCCCTACCTTCATCAACACACTTAGTTACCTCCTCAAAAAATTCTATCAAATTTATGAGGCACGACTTGCTCTTCACAAATCCGTGCTGACTATCCCGGATTAATCCGCATCTTTCGAAATGGTCGTAAATCCCATCCCAAAGGACCTTTTCCCTTTTGTTGCAACTACACAGGGCATTGCTGAGACCACACCTGGAGTATTGTGCACAGTTTTGGTCCCCTTATTTGAGGAAAGGTGTAGTGGCATTGGAAGCAGTTCAGAGGAGGTTCACTAGACTGATTCCAGAGATGGGAGGTTTGTCTTATGAAGAGAGATTGAACAGTTATACTCTCTGGAATTTAGAAGAATGTGGGCAGATCAAATTGAGGTATACAGGATGATAAAAGTTATGGATAAAGTAGACATGGAGTGATGTTTCCTCTTGTGGAGCATTCTAGGACAAGAGGTCATAATCTTAGGATAAGGAGTAGCAAATTTAAAACAGTTGAAGAGAAACTACTATCAAAGCATTGTGAATCTGTGAAATTTGTTACCCCAAAATGCTGTGGATGCTGGGATAGTGAGTACATTTAAAGAGGAGTTAGACATTTTTAATTGGTAATGGGTTGAAGGGTTATGGGAAGAAGGCAGGAAAATGGAGATGAGGAGCATATCAGCCATGATCGAATGGCAATGTGAACTTGATGGGCCGAATGGCCTAATTCTGCTCCTATGTCTTATGAGCTTATCTGCTCGAGCTATTTTCTCCCCAAAAGGTTTGGACTGTGCCCATGGGAGATGAGCTGATTGCTGCCCGTAAGTTACTGGGGCAGAAGTGGTGCATTTTGTTTGCAAAGGTTCCCCCCTTGCAGATGGCTAGTCTGACCTTCATATCTTCCAAATTCAGGAGTTGGATGTCAGATTATCATAGAAATCATAGAAACCCTACAGTGCAGAAGGAGGCCATTCGGCCCATCGAGTCTGCACCGACCACAATCCCACCCAGGCCCTACCCCCACATATTTACCTGTTAATCCCTCTAACCTACGCATCTCAGGACTCTAAGGGGCAATTTTTAACCTGGCCAATCAACCTAACCCGCACATCTTTGGACTGTGGGAGGAAACCGGAGCACCCGGAGGAAACCCACGCAGACACGAGGAGAATGTGCAAACTCCACACAGACAGTGACCCGAGCCGGGAATCGAACCCGGGACCCTGGAGCTGTGAAGCAGCAGTGCTAACCACTGTGCTACCGTGCCGTGGAGATGATTATATGTCTGTTCTCCGATAACAGAGACACAGCTCCTGTTTTCACCTCCATCTTCAAGGGATGGCCATTCACTCGTAATTCTATCATTATTGGGGCAACATTTGTTGTAATGATACAATTCAGTCGTAATGCCCCTGTCTCAAAGTGGAGATACCTGCATGATACAGTCAGATACTGGCCTCGGCTTTTTTACTCGACAGTACACATTTGGCTATTCCTGAAACTTCACCTTAGCTGTGTCCTTTGACAGTGCTTACAATAATCCATCGTCCTTTCTGGAGTGTGTTCTGTAATATTCTTGGAGACATCGCTGCCTTTTCTTGATTGGTGGTAATGTTAGTCTTCCTATAACGCAAGGGGCCCTTTATCACCAGATTTACAGAAGCACTCTGCATTGAAGACTGATTACATGACGTCCCTCCCCCGAGTTGGAGGACATTACTGCCTGATGCCCCTGTAGTTCTTGAGTCTATGTTTCACATTCTCAAGTGTTATGGCTTTTGTTTAAAGTCCACATCAGATTCTGCCAACAGTTTCTTTTGGAAAGTTAGGTCATTTACGTCACATACCAATCTGTCTCACAACATTTCATTAAGAGGCAGTCCAAATTCGCAATGTTCTGCCAATTTCCACAACCTAGCCAAGACCTCAGTGACAGGTTCCGCAGGAGTTCTTCCAACCATGTTGAAGTGATATCTCTGGAGTATAACAGAGGGCTTTGGGTTTTTGTGGTTTTTCACTGGTTCTACTCATTACTTAAAATATTTGAGTGAAGGGCACCCAGATAAGTCAGACTTTTTATCATAATAAATGTGGGGACCCCATAACTTGGGGGCTCCGTATGCAGTCAACAATATCACCTCTTGTTCTTTCTTTCCTTCAATGTTGTTAGCATGGAAAAAGTAATCCATGCACTCAGTGTATTGGGTCCAGTCTTCCCCATGCCTATCATAGGGTTCAAGTTTCCCAAAAAGAAGCATAATGGTTTTTTTCTGACCGGAGAAGATTCTTGACTTAGAGGTTGTCTGGAGGGAGAGATGGCGAAAATAAATCTCCTCATCGCCTATGTCGTAATTCAGTCTGTCAGTATCCCGTCACCAAAGACCCTTTGTTGGACACCCAAGAGAAAGGCTGCACATACGGCTTACAGCTCCGCAGTCTGCACCTCGGAACTGGTCCAGGTTGAGCAGCAAGTATATAAGCCTCAGCTTCTCTGCTTCTCTTTCCTGATTGTTCATTTAAAAGGCAGATACTCATTTCTGTTTTAAGGCTGCATCTTTTTCTCGCAGCAGCTGCTCACGGACTAAATCATTGTGAATCTCACAAACCTTGATTAGTTCATCAGTGAGGGTTGCAAAGTAATATTTTTTTGTTTGGATTCTCAAGGGGGTACGATTCGATTGATCCATCTGTTCTTCAGCTTGCTGAATTGAACGCATGCTCATTGAGGATTTTATTTTTAGGAAAATAACACATTTTTTACCGGTCTCGGGGCCCGCTAAGTTCAAACCTGTACCCTTTCCAACTTGTTAGACAATGCAGCAGTGCAGTAAATTCACAACTCCTTCTTGTACTTTTCCCAGCTATCTGCAGTGTTTTCAGATCGATGCGGCAAGGTCCTTGTGCTGCATTGCCAACTCCTGACACCATGCAAATGTGTTGGTTTTTCAACTCACAGAGAACAAGACCTTATAATGAAGAGTAGTTTATTCTGCAGCTTAGCAGCTACTTCAACACTTGTGCTCTGCCCCCGCTCCCGGGGCTAACTGACTCTCGCGCTCCCAACATGTGACCCCTTCTGTAGCCACATCATCACCGCTCTGTCGACAGTTTCCTTGGCAGTTTTGTCAGTTGTGGTTTGTCAATGCCTTCCATTCTCGGGGGTGGGATGAGGAGTCGGATCCTATCTCAGCTGAAATGTGATTCCAATGCTCACCAGACAAACAAGGTGAAAGGACAGTGGGATTTTATAGAACTGAGAAATTGACTGGTGGCTTTAAGTACTGTAGCCTGACAGTGTTACCTGTTGGAATGTAACCAGTGACAACTTTGTATTGGATGTAATGTGACCAATGGGAACAAGATGTAAGGGTCAGCTGACCCAGTAAATCATGGAACCAATTGCAGAGTGATGTAATAGTCAGCTGACCAGCTGATTCACTATAAATAAGGAACTATGTAAAATTGTGGGCAGCTTGGAGTGGCCCAGGGCGAGACCCCAAGTTTGGAGTAATGATGTTTCTTTATTAAACCCTTTCTTTTATTTATAAGTTGGAGCAAGTTTTGTTGTATTTTCATTAGCTGCATTTCGAAGAGTTCCTTCTGAAGAAACATTACCTGCCTAAATTAAAAGCTTTCATCCATAGGACTTGTTTTTATTGCTTTGGAGGTGATTTCCAATAATTTGGATGTAATTTCTATTACCTTGAAGATGTTTGCATTTGACTGCTGCCAGCATCCTTATGCAGTTCTACCTTGGACATGAGAAGAGGAACACGAGGAGCAGCAACACCAACAGCAGATGGAGCAGCAGGAGCGCCTACTTCTCCTGAGTCTTCTGCTGCTCCATAGGACAGAGGATTAGCAAGGAACTCTAGCCCACAGCAGGTATTCTAGCCCCCAACACAGTATATACAAATGCAGAACTAACCACCTGCACATGGCTGAACACCATTGACTCAGGAGGTTCAGACTTTCCCGTCAGGTCATCACTGACATTTGCAGACCTCCTTCCAAGTGGAACATCTGGACATGCATTGCCAATGACCGTCAAGGCGATAGCTGGCATGTTTGTCAGTGCCATTTATGTGTTTTTCACTACTGGTGAAGTCAGTCAGAATTATAAGGTGGTTAGATTTTTTTGTTTTGTTTTAGCTGAATTCCCAATGGTCTGGGAAACTGGACACATGTGGCAATTAAGGTCCCCTCAAATTACATTCATAAATCGAAAGAGATTTCATGACATGCATGTTCAGCTGGCCCACAACCACAGAAACATCATCATGTATCTCTGCAAGATTCTCAGGGATTTCCTATGATGCCTTCATCCTGTGTCAGTCACGTCTCACTGAGATATTCAAACTTCAAAGCAGTGTCTACAAAAGGCCCCTTGGACACAGTTTCTGAGTAAGGGGTCTCCCAATAAAGACAGATGATGAGGAATTTCTTCTGTCAGAGGGTCATTAATCTTTGGATATCTTGATTCGCTTCCGTGTCCTGGAGCTCCAGTCCTCATTTCTGCACAATGTTGTGCAAGGTGCAGGAAACCATGACTGCTGCAAACAATAACTATTCTAAAACCTCTTGCTTTGTCCTGCCAGATCTGTCCAGGCACTTGAATCATATCTTCAGCTTGCTTGCTCATGTGGCTAATTAAATTTTTCCTGGTTGCTAAGCTTGTGTCCCTTACTGCAAGATCAAGTATGACTTTAGAGGGTGACCCTTAAATAAAAACATAAGAAATAGGAACAAGAGTGTTCTATTCAGTTCTTTGATTCTGGATTCATTAAGATCATAATTGATCAGATTATTTTCCGCACTCTATTTTCCTGCCTGAACTCCATACGTTTGCCTCCCTTGTTATCAAATATCTCTCTATCTCAGCCTTATGTATTCAATGATCCAGTCTACTCACTGAAACTGTGCTTTCTGTATCTTTGGAGGATGAGCCTGATGTGATTGAGCCACATGGAGTTGCTCACATAGCTGGGGTTGGGGAGTGTTTGGACAGGGAAATGTCTGTGTTCGGGTTACTGGGTTACGACCATAAGGAATAGGAACAGAGCTTCAAGTCTGCTCTTAGTAAGTTCATGGCTGATCTAACACTCCTGGCTGGAGTTTTACCGACATGCCCACCCGAGGCTCGTAACATCGCACCCGAGGCCAATGGAGAATGATGTTCTGTGAACCTAATTCTGTGCCGGTAAAATCAGGACCACTCAGTCCACTTTCCTGCCATATCTCCATAACCCTTAATTCTACTGACTAAAAATCTGTCGATCTCAGCCTTAAAAATGTTCAAGGACTCGGCCATCATAACTTTCTGGGGCAAAGAATTCCAAAAATTCACCACACTTCCTCAAATCCATCTTAAATGAGTGCCCGCTTATTCTGTGACTCTGCCTTTTGGTCCTACACTCTCCCATGAGTGGAAGCATCATCCGACATTTACCCTGTGATATTGTTTGAGTGGAGGTGTGTTTTGGTTGGGGTGGATGTTTGAGAAGTGTTTGGGGGTGGGTGTTTGGGTGGTGGTGTGTCATGGCGTTTGTTTGGGTAGTGGTGGGTACATTTGAACGAGGGCGTGGACTGAGGGGGTGTTTGTGTGGATGTTGAAGGGGTGTTTGGGAATGAGGTCCGGGTGATGGAGATGTTCTGTGCACATTTCTGGGTGAAGGAAAATTAAAGGGAGAACAGAAAAGTCAATTCAAACAATATGGCAACATCTTAATTGTGATAAATCTCAGACTCACCATTTTGTTGGAGGTCAGATATTTGTTGTTGGAACTTATTCTCAATTGCTGCCAGTTTTGTCGACCACTCAGTGACTAAAAATAGAATAAGTGATGAGAAAGATAAGTTGAAGGTCCAACAGCTAGTGTTATACTTTCAACAGCACATTACATGTATTGGAACACATTGGAGCTGGATAATACACGACCAATTTAGTGGGTTTGAAAACCTTCCCATCATCTATCTGGCAGCACCAATAGGGTCAGGGGAGGCTTCAGACAGCTAGACCATTTGAGGTCGATTCAGGCCCTTAAGTGACCAATTAGTGGCCATTTATGTGTCTCATCTCACCCCACTGCTATTTTACCATCAGAAAGAGGACAAGACCATGTGGAAAATTTGGCAACTTTACTTGCATGGCATTGGCATTGAGCCAAGAGGTTAGGGGTGCTGTGATATCACTTTGAGAGAGAATCTGCTGATGAGTAAGTAGCCAGGTTGTAAACCATGTGATCAGACATTGTTCCGATGAGCTTTCAGGTTAGCTGGTAGCTTGAGGTGTGAAGGAATTGCAGTCATAATTTCCTGTTAACAAGAGCTGTTTAATCTTTATCGTTAATTTGTCTGCTAAGCAATCCTAAACTACGGGGCCGATTTTACCAAATCGGGACTAAGTGCCGGGTGCGGCCATAAATCAGACCCGCGCCCGGCAGCTGCGCTCCAGCGCCCCATACGCCTTTTTTCGGCGCGGGTCTAGTGGGCGGGGCCTAGCACACTTGCATCTGTCGGAGCGCCGAACTGCGCATGCTCAGTTCGGAGCCGACAGCACAGCGCACACGGGCGCGAAAGTCAAAAGCATCGCTGACAGCAGTGGGGATGAAAGGAATCCCCTTTGGAGGATAATGTCCTTGGACATTATCCTCCAAAGGGGGTTCCTTTCACCCACAGTGCTGTCTGTGCTGCCTTAGACTTTCCCTGGTGGGGGGGTGTCTGATGGGGATGATGCGACGTGTCAGCCCCTGGGGGGGTGGGGGGGGTGACGTGTCAGCCCCTGGGGGGGCGGGGGGAAATCCCTCCTCCGGTGGGGAGGAGGGATCGGCCGAAGACTGCCTGCTCCACCCCCCCCCCCACCCCCCTGGGGCTGACACATCACTCACCTGCTCTGTCGCCCCCCCCCCCCCCCCTCCGCCCCCCGCACCCCCGCCCCCCCCCGCCACCAGGGAAAGGCAGAGCAAGGCCAGGAAGGTGCAGGAGGCTGTCGAAGGACTGCAGGTCAGAAGGATGGTGGAGGGAGACCAGCGATTTGAGGTAGATAGGGGGTGTGCCCCACCGAGGGGGGCCTGCCACCATGGGTAGGACGCAGGTGGTCCCCCAGGACTGGCAGTGCCAGGTGGCACCAGGGCTTCTGGAGCTCACTGCAGAGGCATCGGTGTCCCATGGAGTGACCCAGGGGACAAAAGGGGCACCCAGGGAGGAGGAAGGGCGCGAGACCACGCCGGGGCATTCCAGCCAGGAGACCGTGGCTACGGCAACACCCTCTGACTCCCCCCTTCCCGACACTGGGGCATCTCAGGGGCAGCGGAATGAAGAGGGTTCCATGGTAACACCCCAGACACCTGGAAGCCGGTCAGGGCCCTCAGGGTCCATGGCCTCTAGAGGACGGCCGCCACGCGCATCACAGGCCATGGGCATGGTCGGCAGCTGGCCCCCTCCCCCTCCACCGTACATTCTGGGGAGTCACTGAGGCGTAGTGTGAGGCAGTGTAAGGTTCGGAGGTCGTAGTTGCACTGGGATGGCACGGGAGAAGGGCGGCACTAGTTGGAAAGGACTGGAAGCACCGCAGTGTTCTCTTTTCACAGGTTTCCGTGTTTCACCAGCTTACCTTTACTGGAATTAAATGTATTCCCTCCGCAACCACCTGCGAATAGGTTGTCTCGAATAGCATCCCTGCCCCATTGACGGTCACCCGATGAATGCCTCATGGTGATATCAGTTGGGGTGGGCCCGCAATGTGGTGTCACTGAGCAAAGGAGGCAAAGGTAGCCATTGGTCTGTCATACCCCACGGGCGATGACCTCCTGTCCCCCAACCCACCCGCCCGGGGCCCTGTATGGGGGTTTCGGATACCTTACCCACTAGACCGGCATGGACCCAGGTGCCACCATGCATGTCGATCTCAGGCAGGAGTCAGACTGGTTTGCACCAGGGCATCATCCGAATAGTGCGTAGCGTGTCGTCATCATCCTCCTGCCTGGCAGATATATCGCGAGCACGGAGTACCCAGGCCCACCACTCCGGTGTGACAATGTGCGGGACAACTGGAAGGCACATTCCGGTGTTGGGGGTGGGGGGGAATGGATCCCACTATCACCAGACCCTCGCCACTGAACCACATGGTGATCAGAGCCTGTCTCGCTGCCCTCGCACGCCTCCGCTGCGCTGCCAGCCAGAAGGCCTACTCCTGCTCCTAGTTCTTATATTCTTATTTATACTGTGAGGGTGGGGTGGGGGGTGGCTATAATTGATAGGAATGGAACAGAGAAAAACACAAAGCAAATGCAAATAGTGATGATAAAGGCTAGGAATAGTGCTAATAGCATCCATTACGAGATTGGAATGTGTAAATAGCAGAACAAAGGTTCAGAGTGTAGGAATGCAGCAGGTGGCCTTAGTGGAGCAGGGTGGGGGGAGGTGAAACAAAATGGAAGGCGAGATTTAAGAAGTAGAACAATAAAAATAAGCATATAAAGTAATAAAAATGGATGGATAAGATGAAAAGAAGAAATGAAATAAAATTAATTGAGATGGAGTGGAGGTGGAAGAGAGAGTTCATGCTTAGAAGTTGTTGAACTCAATGTTCTGTCTGTCTGTCAGACTGTCATATGCCTAATCAGAGGATGAGGTGCTGTTCCTCCAATTTGAGTTGGGCTTCACTGGAACATTGTAAAAGGCCAAGGACGGAAATGTGGAGAGTAGAGTGGTGTGTTGAAATGGCAAGGATGGTCTGGGTCCTCGTGGATGGACAGCACCCCCGCTCCACTGTATATATCTTGGCCGATTTTTCTTGTCTTCAGCTCTGATGAAGGGTCATCTTGACTCAAAACATTGGCTCTATTCTCTCTGCACAGATGCTTTCAGACCTGCTGAAATTTTCCAGCAGGTGGTACGGTGGTTAGCACTGCTGCCTCACAGTACCTGGGACCCAGGTACAATTCCGGCCTCAGGTCACTGTGGAGTTTGCACGTTCTCCCTCTGCCTGCATGGGTTTCCACCGGGTACTCCAGTTTCCTCCCATACTCCAAAGATGCGTGGGTTAGGTTGATTGGCCATGCTAAAGTGCCCTTTAGTATTAGGGAGATTAGCTGGGTAAACACGTGGGGTGATGTGGAATTGTTGTCGGTGCAGGCTTTTATGGGTCGAATTGGCTCCTTCTGCGCTTGCAGGGATTCTATGACTCTGTTCCAGGAGGATATCAGGGTGGGAAAGCTATTAATATGAGTGTAATTACTTCAATCATGCCCCTGAGGTTGGCTTATTGGAATATGAACTCCCTGATTAAGGAGCCAATTGATGGGCCAATCAGGGAGTGTTTTCCTTGTATTTAACCGGGAGTGTCAGTTCCTCTGACACTCCTGAAGGTAGACTGTTGATGCATAGCACTCTGTGTACTGCTGTTGGAATTGGAAATAAAGGGATATTGGTGAAGGGACTTCTGCCTCTGAAGACTTATTTCGATGAGGCAAGGCTTAAGATGCTAAGGGCTGAATTTTGCGATGATGAGTTTTCCCACAGAGAGGTAGGATAGACTTTTCTCTGCGTGACAGGAAGCAGAAAAATGTGGCATGGAAGCTGCCAATCCCAATGGCAGGTTCCTCTGGTGCACTGCGAGCAACATAGAAAACAAATTCAAGGAGTGGGTTCCACAACGTCACGCAGGTGGGCGGGAGGCTCTGACTGAATCTACCCCACTATCAACTTGGGTTTTAAAAGATCAGGGCACCCTTGAACTCCCTTCTGCCCGAACACCTTCCTCCACAGCCCCCATCACCCCCCCCCCCATCCCCCCTTGCCACCCTGCGGCAGTGTTTCAAAATTTAAGAGACAGGGCCTGGGAGATTGATGATCTATTCTAGGGAATTCAGGAAACTCAAAACACAATTTAATGTGTCCTGGAAGAAGCTGAACTACCTGTGGTACAATTATCTCTCCAGGGATGGACTAGAAAAACAAATCACAAAACATCAGTGTGTTTTGGATACCAGGGCTACAAACTTACCCAAAAAAATTTCTAAGGGGCGGGCGATCTGACCAAAATAATTCTAAGTGCCGAATGAGCTTGAAAATGGGAGAGAATCGCGCTAATGTTTTGGACGAGCTTCTGATACTTGGAGAAGATAAAGAGCCCAGATGTGACTTTCACCAGTAGAGGGAGGGTGTGGAGACTATTCACATGGGGAATGGCTGCTGAGCTGTAGGAGTGCCATTGTGCATGCGTCTCAATCTCCCAATGCTCCGTGTACACACAGTGTACATGGTATACTTGAAATTCTTACCCATCACCCTTGGATCACCGACGAGAACAGTGGTTCCCGAAGGGTGCAGCGCGCCACACTGGTGCGGCGAGTGTGGCGGGAAGATTCAAGGACAAAGAAACATTTAAACATGGATAGATATTTTTCCAAAGTGAGAGCAAGAGCAGATTAGGTTTGTACTCCTTGGAGTTTAGAAGGCTGAGGGGTGATCTTATAGAGGCATATAAGATAATGAAGGGGCTGGGCAAGGTAGAAGTGGAGAGATTCTTTCCTCTTAGAAAGGAAACCAGAACTAGAGGGCACAGCCTCAAAATAAAGGGGGGTCAGTTTGGGACAGAGTTGAGGAGGAACTTCTTCTCTCAGAGGGTGGTGAATCTCTGGAATTCTCTGCCCACTGAAGTGGTGGAGGCTACCTCATTGAATATGTTTAAGTCACGGGTAGATGGATTTCTGATCGGTAGGGGAATTAAGGGTTATGGGGAGCAGGCGGGTAAGTGGAACTGATTCACTTCAGATCAGCCATGATCTTATTGAATGGCGGGGCAGGCTCAAGGGGCTAGATGGCCTATTCCTGCTCCTATTTCTTACGTTCTTATGTTCTTATCAAGTGATTCTGAGGACGATCTGAGTCCACGTTGTGATCCAGAATCGCCATTCGAACAGAGTGCTGAAGGAGAGTCGTTTGATTCTACACCAGTAGCAGGCCCAAGCAAACAAAAGAAAGTTTGTCGACAATATATGGATAGCTATCTGAGTCTTGGTTTCACATGGACTGGAGATGAAAACGTACCTCGGCCTATGTGTTTGATCTGTGGTGAGAAGCTTTCCAATTCCAATATGGTCCCAAGCAAGATGAAAAGACATCTGTTGTCAAAACATGGAAATATGGCAAACAAGGATGTTCAATATTTTGAAAGGCTTTTGGAACAGCAGAAATGCCAACGATCATATTTCGAAAAACGAATGACAGTCTCAGATAAGATGCAGATTGTATCTTACCAAGTGGCTGAATTGATTGCTCAACAGACAAAACCACATTCAATAGCTGAAAAATTGATTCAGCCTGCCTGCAGTTTGATTGTGAAAACTTTGTTTGGTGATGATGCTGAGCAAGAAGTTATGGAAATTCCTTTGTCTGATAATACAATTCGCAGAAGAATAGTTGATAGTCAGCTAATATTGAGAAGCGCGTTTCAGAAAGTATGAAGAATTCTAAATTTGCCATTCAAGTTGATGAATCGACCGACATTAGTGGAAAAGCACAGTTGCTTGCCTATATCAGATTCATTCACAATGACGAAATAATCACACGGTTTCTATTTTGCAAGGAACTTGAAAAACATACCAGAGGACAAGATATTTTCCAAACCTTGTCTGAGTATTTAGAAAAAGTTGAGATTTCATGGGATTCTTGTATTGGAATTTGTACGGATGGAGCGCCATGAATGATAGGGAATGTGAGAGGCTTGGCGGCACACATCAAACAGAAAAATCCAGATGTAATATCAACTCACTGTTTTTTACACAGAGAGGCATTAATCACCAAGACCTTTGTAATTGATTTGAAGTTGGTTCGAGATCAGACTGTGCGCATTGTGAACTTCATCAAAGCAAAACCACTAAAGGCGCGGTTATTTGCTCAACTCTGCAAAGACATGGAATCAAAACATCAATGCCTAATTCTGCACTCGGAGGTTCGCTGGATGTCCCACGGAAAAGTTTTAAATCGGGTGTTGGAACTGAAGAACGAATTAAGAGAATTTTTGGAACAAGAAGGGAACCCATTGTACCACCAACTGGATGACAATGACTGGTGTGCAAAGCTGGCATATTTGGCCGATATCTTTTCCCAGTTGAATGTGCTCAATGCCAGTATGCAAGGCCGCGATGACAATATCCTCACAACTACAGACAAACTAACTGCATTCAAAAAAAAGCTTCAGCTCTGGCTCGGAAGAGCGATGCAACATAACCTCGAAATGTTCCCACTGGTAAAAAGTTTTAAAATGAGCAATGAATTGTATGGCCTCATACAGGAACATCTTGCAACACTGGTAGAAAAGATTGATCATTACTTCCCATCGTTGTCTACAGAAAAAATCGACTGGGTTAGAGACCCCTTTGCGAATTCCAACTGTTCAGGTCTGACATTGGATGAGGAGGAGGAAATGGCCTGTATTTCGAGTGATCGCACCTTGAAAATGAAACACGGGAGTATGCCACTGGACTCTTTTTGGATATACAACCAGAAACAGTATCCACGCATCTCTTCAAGAGCATGAGCTATTCTACAGTTCTCCACGACATAGTGTTGTGAACAGGGATTTTCAGCTCCAGCAAATATCAGAGATCAGAAAAGAGAAAGGCTTCTTTGTGTTGATGAGGAGATGAGAGTTTGTTTGTCTCAAATTAGACCTAATATAAATGAGATTACCCGACAAAAACAAGCTCACACCTCTCATTGAGTTTGTATACTTACTTAAGGTTATATATGTAAGTGGCTTGTCTATAAGTATATTTTGGGAATGAATCATGTTTTTATGTAGCTGCATTGTTTTATACTTTCTGGATGTCCCATGATCATATTATAAAGTAGTTGTGTTCTATGTTATGAATCAAGCACTGCAAGGAGTTGGTTTTTTTTTGTTTTTGAATGTATTTCTTATCAATAAAAAATTTGGTGTGGCGCGAGCAAATTTTTATTCCGAAAGTGCGGCCCAGTGAAAAAAGTTTGGGAACCACTGGACTAGAACATCGTCTCCGCCCCCCCCCCCCCCCCCCCCCCCTCCCACCCCACCGATTAGACTATGCCCACAACCCACCCTCCCAAATATCACCGATCGCCACTCCGGCTGATGCTAATCCCCATTCCTCCCGATGCAGAGTACCCCACTTTCCTCTTACCCCTCGGAGCTCTTCCCTGCCTCCCCAGTCATGCCCATCTCCACCAGTCATGGGCCTGCCCCTTTCAGGTCCTGCCACCTTGGCACTGTCCAGTGAGCAGTGATGGGGTGGCAGTGTCGGAGTGCTAGGTAGGCACTGCCCGGCTATGCCCGCCCCCCCCATCCCGGGAACTTTAATGGCCTCCGATCCCCCATCATGTCTGGTCCGCATTGGGGGGACCATGAGTGATTCTTGCCGGTGTGAAGACCAACCGGCGAGGTGATAAGTGTGAGTGACGAGGTCATAGGATCGTGCCCTATATTTTAACTCCAGTTACAAACTGAAATACAGAATTGGTATTCCAACCACCCAAACAGCATTATCCTCCTTTGTTATATGGTCTGCTAAAGAGTTCAAACCATCCCAACTCAAAAGGATTTCAACAGTCTCAGGGTAAGTGGCGAGAGAATGATCAGACCCTCTGAAAAATTAAAGATGTCTCTGAATTAGAGACATGGAGATCATACATTTACGCTTCAACTGGGTAAATTCCATTTTGAAATCATCATCTGCTGTCTTCATTTCACTAAACAGCTCTGAAACTGAAACAGAAATAAGGAACTAACTCCCAAATATTAGCAAAGACTGAATTTGTTTCAAATCAACCGATTATTGTCCTTCGGCATGAGTTTTAGACACGCATTTTCCACCCTCAAACTGAATGTGAATTTCTATTGTGTTATGGTTACTGTTTGTGAGAGGCCCCTTTACCATGAGATCAGTAATTAATCCTGTCTCATTGCACATTAGCAGGTCTAGAATAGCCTGCTCCCTGGCACTAGAATGTACTTAAATTGTCACAAATACACTGTTAACTTATCTTCTAGGCTACCCATTCTAATCTGACTCATTTTACTTATATGCAGATTAAAATAATCTATCATTATTGCTGTAACTTTCTTACAAGCCCCCATTATTTCTTCCTATACACTCTGTTCTATAGTGTAGCTACAGTGAGAGGGCCTTGCTATTTCTGACCTCTGCCAAAAGTGATTATACACCTTGACCTGCTAAACTGAGGTCATCACTCACAACTTTACTAATGCCACCCTTAATTAACCGAGCACCCAACCACCTTTTCTTAGTTTCCTGTCCTTCCGAATAGAGGGACATGATAGATTTAGATTAGGAAAGATTGGAGGAGTTTCAAGACGAACATTACTTTTTTTCCTATTCATTCACGGGACGTAGACATTACTGGCTGAGCCAGCATATATTGCCCATCCATAATTGCCTTTGACCTGAGTGGTTTGTCAGGCCATTCAAGAGTCAGCCACACTACTGGAGTCACACATGGGCTGAACCAGATAAAGATAGCAGCTTTCCTTCCCTATTCGGCCCAAACAGAAGGGGAACAATCGGTTGACTCCTTTAGTGAGATTTTTTAAAAATTATTTTTTTATTCATTCGTGGGACATGGGTGTCGCTGGCTGGCCAGCATTTATTGCCCATTCCTAGTTGCCCTTGAGAAGGTGGTGGTGAGCTGCCTTCTTGAATCACTGCAGTCCATGTTCTGTGGGTTGGCCCACAATGCCATTAGGGAGGGAATTCCAGGATTTTGACCCAGTGACGGCGAAGGAATGGCGGTATATTTCCAAGTCAGGGTGGTGAGTGGCTTGGAGGGGAACTTGCAGGTGTTCCCATGTATCTGCTGCCCTTGTCCTTCTCGATGGAAGTGGTCGTGGGTTTGGAAGGTGCCGTCTAAGGATCTTTGGTGAATTGCTGCAGTGCATCTTGTAGATAGTACACACTGCTGCTAATGAGCGTCGGTAGTGGAGGGAGTGAATATTAGTAGATGTGATGTCAATCAAGTGGGCTGCTTTGTCCTGGATGTTGTCAAGCTTCTTGAGTGTTGTTGGAGCTGCACCCATCCAGGCAAGTGGGGTGTATTCCATCACACTCCTGACTTGTGCCTTGTAGATGGATAGGCTCTGGGAAGTCAGGAGGTGAGTTACTCGCCGCAGTATTCCTAGCCTCTGACCTGCTCTTGTAGCCACTGTGTTTATGTGGTGAGTCCAGTTGAGTTTCTGGTCAATGGTAACCCCAAGGATGTTGACAGTGGGGGATTCAGTGATGGTTATACCATTGAATGTCAAGGGGCGGTGGTTAGAGTGTCACTTATTGGTGATGGTCATTGCCTGGCATTTGTGTGGTGCGAATGTTACTTGCCACATGTCAGCCCAAGCCTGGATATTGTCCAAATCTTGTTGCATTTGAACATGGACTGCTTCAGTATCTGAGGAGTCGCGAATGGTGCTGAACATTGTGCAATCATCGGCGAACATCCCCACTTCTGACCTTATGATGGAGGGAAGGTCATTGATGAAGCAGCAGAAGTTGTTGGGCCTAGGACACTACCCTGAGGGACCCCTGCAGAGATGTCCTGGAGCTGAGATGACTGACCCGCCACAACCACAACCATCTTCCTACATACCGGGTATGACTCTAACCAGCGGAGAGTTTGCCCCCTGATACCCATTGATTCCAGTTTCGCTAGGGCTCCTTGATGTCACACTCAGTCGAATGCGGCCTTGATGTCAAGGGTTGTCACTCTCACCTCACCTCTGGAATTCAGCTCTTTTGTCCATGTTTGAGCCAAGGCTGTAATGAGGTCAGGAGCTGAGTGACCCTGGCGAAACCCAAACTGGGCGACACTGAGCAGGTTATTGCTGAGCAGGTGCACAGCACTGCTGATGACCCCTTCCATCAGTTTACTGATGATCGAGAGCAGACTGATTGGGCAGTAATTGGCCGGGTTGGATTTGTCCTGCTTTTTGTGTCCAGGACATACATGGGCAATTTTCCACATTGTTGGGTAGATGCCAGTGTTACAACTGTACTGGAAGAGCTTGGCTAGGGGAGCAGCAAGTTCTGGAGCACAAGTCTTCAGTGCTATTGCCAGAATGTTATCAGAGCCCACTGCCTTTGAAGTATCCAGTGCCTCCAACCATTCCTTGATGTCATGTGGAGAGAATCGAATTGGCTGGAGACTGGCATCTGAGATTTTGCTGAATTTCTAAAGATTCTCACGTTACTCAGTGGAGAATTCAAGGAGCATTAAATATATATGTCTTGCAACACAATACAAGAAGGGATTAGCACCCGACGACCTGAGAAAACCAGACATTCAGGGGAAATGGGCTCAATTAATGTGTAAATCCATGGCAAGAAGTGTGAAAATTTGGCCTTCCTGAAACAGGTCATCAGCAGGAAAAAGGTGATTTTGTGTCTTTCATAGAAGTTTTTTTAAAAGAGGATAACAAAAATGAGCACTTAAGCTGCAAATCAGAACGACAAGTTTGAAATATTGCCGAAGTTGGAGATGAGATGACCAAACCAGCAGCAAGAAAATGGTCAATGGATATTGAGGTACGTTACTGTTCCTGCAGACCATCAAGGAACCTGGTAGAGCTGGGTCAACTCGACTGAGGGACCAACAAACATCATCAGAAGACAACCAACCATGGGGTGGCTGTTAGCATTAAATTAGGAAATTAACTTCGGAATGGGGTGGGAGGGGAGGGGTTAGCCTCTGTCAAAACAGGGTCCTGGGTAGTCTAATTCAGTTGTCAGTCAAATGCGAGTTAAAAGGACTGCACTGACATTGAATGGTTTTTCAAAGGGTCTGAAGGGATTTCAAAGGCTGTGAAGGCTCCGAAACTTAAAATAAATGTTGTGTTAAAAGAGTGAGCAGCTGTGTAGAAGGGAATCCCCCACATCCACTCCGCCCACACCAGTGAAAGTGATTGACTTCTGTCAGTCAGGACTTGAAAGGGGTCTTCCCACACCTGCAGCTTCTTAGAGAGAGAAAGGTCAATCCCTTATGCTGAATGGAGTCCTGTTGTGATTTGGAAGTCTGCTAGGTGTCCAGGGGGTATGGAGATTAAACTGACCAGCCCAGTTCAAAGTTTTCACAGCCCACAGACCAGAATGAAAACTTTGATCAGAGAAATACCTGAAATCACCATTCCAACAGTGATCTTTAGGTTTTCCAGGGCTATAAGGGGCAGTCCAACCACGAGACCCCATCCCGAGGGAGAGTGTAGACATCAAACCTTTGCCCTCTGCCTGAGTACATCCAGAGCCCTGGATTACAGTCCTCTGGGGGGCCCTCCCTCTGCAGGCTGGCAGCAGCAGAGGGACGCATGGGCATTGAATCTAACTCCTGGACCCCCCTTGGGGTTCAACTTGCCAGGCTAGGGTGTCAGTGCCAGGGACAGAAAACGGTTGGTATTTCAAAGAGGGAAACTTGAGGGGGGGGGGGGGGTGGTTTGGATCACCCTCATATCTGTGTGGTGTTGGGTGTGGACAATCCTATTGTGGTTCGGGGAGGATGCCTCTCTTTGCTGAGGGGTTGGGGATGGTACCCTGGTCAGAGGGAGGGAGGCTTTGTGAACATCTTCTATTGTGGGGGTAAGAGGCCTCTCTATGAGTGCGGAGATTGACGTGCCCCCGATCTCTGAACATCTGGGTTGAAGAGGATGTTTCACACTCTGCATGAACTTACATGGTGGGTGGCACGGTGGCTCAATGGTTAGCATGCTGCCTCACAGCGCCAGGGACCTGGGTTTGATTCATGGCTTGGGTCCTTGTCTGTGTGGACTCTGCATGTTCTCGCCATCTCTGCATGGGTTTTCTCCAGGTGCTTTGGTTTTCTCCCACAGTCCAAAAGATGTGTTGATTTAGGTGGATTGGCCATGCTAAATTCTCCCTCAGTGTACTCGAACAGGCACTGGGGTGTGGCGACTAGGGGATTTTTGCAGTAACTTCATTGCAATGTTAATGTAAGCCTACTTGTGACACTAATAATTAAACTTATAACATCTGTACACTTCCGATGCACCCGGGGAAAGCCCGCCATTGACATGGACCCCGTCATGGACCAAACCACGCCAGGAAAGCAGATTTCCTTCCCTCAACCATGAAACAGATGGTATTTTATGACAATTTACAATGGGTTCATGGTCATCATTGGACTTTTAATCCCAGATTTTAATTGAATTCAAATTTCACCACCTGACATGTGGGTTTTGAACCCAGATCCTCAGAGCATTACCCTGGGTCTCTGGATTACTAGCTCAGTGATGATACCACTATTTCTCTGCCTCCCCTATCTCATCCTTCTATTTCTTGTTGGTCAATCTCAGGGGCTCTGCCATCTCATGCCCGGGTGCATTAACTCTCGCTATATGTAGCTGACGCTGGCTTGTGGTGAAGGTCCTGTGCCCATTTCCGCAACTTCCTTCCTTCTTGACTGAAATATTCCAAACCCTGTGAGACTAGCAGTCACTGTTGTTCTCATAGCAAGAAATGATAAGCAGCATCCCATACGGATGAGTCTTTGCCTTCTACAGTCAGCTCACCCCCTCTTCCCTGAGGGCAAACACCAACCTCTCTCAGAGGGAAGTTCAGTTTTGACGCTGCTGCTTCACACCGCTCTACATAAAACTTTAAATCATTTAGCTCTGTCCTTCAAATCTATTCACATCTCCAGCACCAAGTCACATGACACACACTCTGACTTCTAGAAGTTTTGAGGATAAAAATCCAATTTTCTGCACCGCACTAACTTTTTAAATGACCTGGCTGATTCGTAGCTGCCGTGAATGCAATTTACACCCTGCCTCCTTTCCCACAACTGTCAATATTGTGAATGTCGATGCTGAGAGGGGGACTTTCAGGTTCCGGTCGAATTCGCCATTTTTATGCCTTCACTGAGTCTCCACGACTCCATCAAGGCCAAAGGCTGGTCAGATTGATATTTCACACTCACCATTTTGCTTCATCTGGGAAAGTTCCATTTTGAAATCCACACCTGATGTCTTCACTTCACTGAACAGCTCAGAATCTATAATGGAAATAAGAATTTTACCCTCACATCTTAGTAGACTGGATTTGCCTCAATTGTTCCTTGTGGAGAGAAACCTCTTGGTGAAGCTAACCTTGGTGTTCCCACCCTGAACTCAATTTCCCCATCTCATCCCACCCTTGCCAGGATTGTTGTGAACCATATCTTCCACAGACATCGTATAAATATTAGAGAAGGTTTAGACATTCTTTCCAAGGAACCAGAGCTGGCTGATGGTCCATTTTTGTTCCTGGGTTCCTGAGTTGGAATTCAGCAGAGCCCAATCCCACAATGACCAAAGACTAAAAGTTAGGGTTTTGCAAAGTGAGGCATAATATATCATGTCAACATAGACAGATTGGTGAAATCCATGGGAAGATAGCGGAGGTGGTGTAATACAAAGAAGTGTGAGATGAGAGGTAAGAAGGGAAATCAGGAAATTATAAAGCTGACAATCTAACATCTGTTATTGGTAAGTATACAGAACAGAAACAGGACATTCAGCCCAAACAGTCAATGTTGGCATCTGTGCTCCACTTGAGCCTCCTCCCATTGCTCCCCTTTCATACCCATCGTAACCTTCTGTACCCTTTCCCTCATTTGTTTGACTCACCTTTCCTCAAAGGCACCTATTCTAATTGCATCATCTAGTCCCTGTAGCATCAAGTTCCACATTATAACGACACTGATTACAGAAGTTGCTTCTGGAATTCCCATTGAATTTCTTGGTCATTGGAACATAATTGAGAGCAGAGTGACTGAATAATTACAAAAATGTGAGTTGATTATAGACTGCCAGCATTGAATTGTTTGAACAAGTAAAGAAACCGGGAATATCAATGGAGGTGATTTACATGGAATTACAGAATGCATTCAATAAGGTTCCACATAAAAGGCTTGTAGCTAAAACTAAACATCAGGAACATATTGACCTGTTTAAGAGTTAGTTGAGCAGAAAGTTAGAATAATGGGTGGAATTATCCGTCTTTTTTCGCAGTGCTGGCTCTGATGAGAAAAGCATTGTGCAGTATACCGGCTTCACAGCAAGCTTTTCTCACCATATTTCCCCGAACATAGGAAAGAAATGCTGGATAAATGTCTCAGAACTTACTCCATCAGAAATGTGGACTTTCCTGAGATTGGGGCACCTCCAATCTCCAGCACTGAGAATAAAATCAAAGAGATACGCACAGCCACCATTTATGTCTGCAAAGCTTCGGCAAATGGGTTTCACACAAGGAACTGTGCTGGAACCTCAATTATTCAGTATATTTATTCATGAATTAGATGGCCGGCAATGAATTCTGATACATCTACAGCCCTTCCTTGTTAAAGACCTGGCTTAGCACGTTCCACAACATGATAGCAGTGGTGGTGGAACCAATTTAGTCATTGTTCATGTTCTACAATGAACACTCATGACCAAAGAAGATTTTGACTCCTGGTAAGCGTGATACCTTGGCAGGCATCGCGGCAATACCCTCACTGAAAACAGATAGCGATGGTGGTGCTGCAAGAATAGTCACTGTTCCTACTCAACCCATTTCCAAGCCATGACGACCCACACAGTGATCACGACTCAAGGCATCTTCAAAAATCTTCTGCAGCTCTGAGTAGCCTTTGGTCTCCTCACACACCAGGCCAGTGCTTTCCCTTTTTTGAGGCTGGATGTTAATTGATGTCAATGGTCTCCCGAGCCTCAGATGGGTTCATTTACTCCCGTTGGACCATTCTGGGCCCAATAACTAGTTGTTCCCAATGACAGTCATCAACATAGCATCATCTCAAACAGCCTATGCTAACCAAGCAAAATTGGTTCATTACCTCACTATATGGTGAAAAGTTGATAAATCCCATGTCTCTTTCAGGCCCAAGATGGCCAGCAAAACAGTACAAAAGCCAGGAAATAGATTCACTGTCATATTCAAACTTTGTGCCGTGGTGTGAAATGACAGCATGGACAGCTGGATTGCACAGCTGGAGGTGCTGAGTGTTACAGATATGGCAGGACAGGACATTTCCAGTGAGAAGATAACACCTAGCTCACCATTCCAAGGCCAAGTTGACCAGCGTTCACAGGAATTCTGGCCCTTTAATTTAGAGGTCAGAGGGTTCCTGACATGCTTCAAAACTTGACACAGGCACAGCGGGATCTATACTGTCTGATTACCTTGCTTGGTTCCACACAATTCCACTTCAGCCTTCCGATATAAACCTCAGAGGCCGGGATGAATGAAGCTACATGGAAAGGGTCATGACTTTGGTTGTTACATCAGTAATGTTGTATCAATTACTTGGATTGGTTCTTTGATCAACTGAGCCACAAATTGGCAAGTTTTTATTCCCAGGAATAACTTCAGAACTGTGATGCTCTATACCACACATCCGTTGTTTCATTTCCTCTAGTTTCATTCAAAGTTCAAGAATCCAATTGCTCTTTTCATGACAACATTCTAACAGTTTGGCATTTTTAGTTTTAAATTCTGCATTGATCAAATTATCATAATTTAACAACAATTCCATTTGCTGTTCAAGCCATTTGTTGCGATAATTCACAACAATATTTACGCTTGGTGCTTGTCAAATTTGCCACTTCAGGTTCATCACTTAGACATTTCAAGTCCTCTGTCAAGCGTTCCTCTTTCTGAGTCGCCCCACAACTTCAGAGTCGAAGGAATCTGGACCACACTTGTCAGGACCTGCACTAATTGGCGCCCACTGGACTTCCCGCTCAGGATGGGGGCAGAAGTGTGACGGGAGGACGGAGCAACTGTACTCAAACCCATTAATGACATTCAAATGAATTATAATAAATATTCATCAGGTTCCCGTCTGCACTGGGCAAGAACCTGATTGAAGCCAGCGCAGCGGGACGGGAGACTCGCAGCGTGTGTGATTTTTAAATGACCTGGCTGATTCGTAGCTGCCGTGAATGCAATTTACACCCTGCCTCCTTTCCCACAACTGTCAATGTTGGGAATGTTGATGCTGAGAGGGGGACTTTCAGGTTCCGGTCGAATTCGCCATTTTTATGCCTTCACTGAGTCTCCACGACTCCATCAAGGCCAAAGGCTGGTCAGATTGATATTTCACACTCACCATTTTGCTTCATCTGGGAAAGTTCCATTTTGAAATCCACACCTGATGTCTTCATTTCACCGAGCAGCTCAGAATCTATAATGGAAATAAGAATTTTACCCTCACATCTTAGCAGACTGGATTTGCCTCAATTGTTCCTTGTGGAGAGAAACCTCTTGGTGAAGCTAACCTTGGTGTTCCCACCCTGAACTCAATTTCCCCATCTCATCCCACCCTTGCCAGGATTGTTGTGAACCATATCTTCCACAGACATCGCATAAATATTAGAGAAAGTTTAGACATTTTATCCAAGGAACCAGAGCAGGCTGATGGTCCATTTTTGTTCCTGGGTTCCCAGAGTTGGAATTCAGCAGAGCCCAAACCCACAATGATCAAAGACTAAAAGTTAGGGTTTTGCAAACTGAGGCATAATATAGATATGGGATAGATAGGAGGTTCTGTGGCAGCAAAAGAGACTCACGGATGGTATGTTGCCTACCGGATGCCAGGGTCCGTGACGTCTCGGACCGTGTTTTCCGGATTCTTAAGGGGAAGGGGGAACAGTCACAAGTCGTGGTACACATTGGTACCAACGACATAGGTAAGAGAAGGGACGGGGATTTAAAACAGGAATTTAGGGAGCTGGGCTGGAAGCTGAGAGCCAAGACAAAACATGTGGTCATCTCTGGTGCAGTTAAACATGTGGTTGCAGGGATGGTGTAGGAGGGAGGGTTTCAGCTACGTGGATAATTGGAACACATTCTGGGGAAGGTGGGACCTGTACAGACAGGACAGTTTGAACCTGAACCAGAGGGGCACCAATATCCTGGGAGGGAAATTTGCTACGGCTCTTCAGGGGGGTTTAAGCTAATTTGTCAGGGGGGTGGGAAAAGGAGTTGTAGTCCGGAAGTCAATGTTGAGGGTAGTGAGGTATTGGGGAAGGTATCAAGGTCAAGGGTGGGTACCAGTTGACAGGAAGGTGGGTTGAAGTGTGTCTACTTCAATGCAAGGAGCATCCGGAACAAGGTAGATGAACTTGGGGCGTGGATTGGTACTTGGGACTACAATGTTGTGGCCATTACGAAGACATGGGTAGAACAAGGACAGGAATGGTTGTTGGACGTTCCGGGGTATAGATGTTTCAGTAAGTGTAGGGAAGCTGGTAAAAGAGGTGGAGGAGTAGCATTGTTAATCAAGGATAGTTTAACGGCTGCGGAAAGGCACTTCGAGGGGGATCTGCATACTGAGGTAATATGGGCTGAAGTTAGAAATAGGAAAGGAGCGGTCACGTTGTTAGGAGTTTACTATAGGCCCCCAAATAGTAAGTGGGATGTGGAGGAAGAAATTGCGAAGCAGATTATGGATAGGTGTGGGGGTCACAGGGTAGTTGTCATGGGGGACTTTAACTTTCCAAATATTGATTGGAACCTTTGTAGGTCGAATAATTCGGATGGGGCAGTTTTTGTGCAGTGTGTGCAGGAGGGTTTCCTGACACAATATGTGGATAGGCCAACAAGAGGTGAGGCCACATTGGATTTGGTACTGGGAAATGAACCGGGCCAAATGTTAGATTTGGTTGTGGGAGAGCACTTTGGAGATAGGGACCACAATTCGGTGTCTTTTGTCATTGCAATGGAGAGGGATAGGGCTGTACAGCAGGGCAAGATTTATAATTGGGGCAGAGGTCATTATGATGCGATTAGGCAAGAATTAGGGGGCATAAGATGGGAAAAGAAACTGTCAGGGAAAGGCACTAATGAAAAGTGGAACTTTTTCAAGGAACAAATACTGGGTGTCCTTGATAGGTATGTCCCTGTCAGGCAGGGAGGAAATGGCCGAGTGAGGGAACCATGGTTCACAAAAGAGGTGGAATGTCTTGCAAAAAGGAAGGGGGAAGCTTATATAGGGATGAGGAAACCAGGTTCAGATGGCTCGCTTGAGGGTTACAAGTTAGCAAGGAATGAGCTGAAAAAAGGGGCTTAGGAGAGCTAGGAGGGGGCATGAGAAGTCCTTTGCGGGTCAGATCAAGGAAAACCCCAGGCTTTTTACTCTTATGTGAGGAATAAAAGAATGACCAGGGTGAGGTTAGGGCCAGTCAAGGACAGTAGTGGGAACTTGTGTATGGAGTCAGTAGAGATAGGAGAGGTGATGAATGAATACTTTTCTTCAGTGTTCACCAAAGAGAGGGTGTGACAGGCTAATAGACTGGAGGAAGTAGATTTTCGGAGGGAGGATGTACTTGCAGTTTTGAATAAACTGAAGGTCGATAAGTCCCCTGGGCCTGATGAAATATATCCTAGGATTCTTTGGGAGGCAAGGGATGAGATTGCAGAGCCTTTGGCTTTGATCTTTGGGTCCTCACTGTCCACGGGGATGGTGACAGAGGACTGGAGAATGGTGAATGTTGTTCCTCTGTTTAAGAAAGGGAATAGAAATGACCCTGGTAATTATAGGCCGGTTAGTCTTACTTCGGTGGTTGGTAAGTTGATGGAAAAGGTCCTTAGGGATGGGATTTACGACCATTTAGAAAGATGCGGATTAATCCGGGATAGTCAGCACGGATTTGTGAAGGGCAAGTCGTGCCTCACAAATTTGATAGAATTTTGTGAGGAGGTAACTAAGTGTGTTGATGAAGGTAGGGCAGTTGATGTCATATACATGGATTTTAGTAAGATGTCACATACATGGATTTTAGATAAAGTCCCCCATGGTCGGCTTATGATGAAAGTAAGGAGTTGTGGGATAGAGAGAAAGTTGGCCGATTGGATAGGTAACTGGCTATCTGATCGAAGACAGGGTGGTGGTGGATGGAAAATTTTCAGACTGGAGGCAGGTTGCTAGCGGAGTGCCACAGGGATCAGTGCTTGGTCCTCTGCTATTTGTGATTTTTAGTAATGACTTAGAGGAGGGGGCTGAAGGGTGGATCAGTAAATTTGCTGATGACACCAAGATTGGTGGAGTAGTGGATGAGGTGGAGGGCTGTTGTAGACTGCAAAGAGACATAGATAGGATGCAAAGCTGGGCTGAAAAATGGCAGATGGAGTTTAACCCTGATAAATGTGAGGTGATTCATTTTGGTAGGACAAATTTAAA
Organism: Mustelus asterias; assembly: GCF_964213995.1. NCBI lineage: Eukaryota > Metazoa > Chordata > Chondrichthyes > Carcharhiniformes > Triakidae > Mustelus > Mustelus asterias. Next base: position 17,548,813 of record NC_135819.1, read on the forward strand.
TGTGGATTACAGGGTCAAAGGTAAGGTTCATAGAATCATAGAAACCCTACAGTACAGAAAGAGGCCATTCGGCCCATCGAGTCTGCACCGACCACAATCCCACCCAGGCCCTACCCCCATATCCCTACATATTTACCCACTAATCCCTCGAACCTACGCATCTCAGGACACGAAGGGCAATTTTTAGCATGGCCAATCAACCTAACCCGCACACCTTTGGTCTGTGTGAGGAAACCGGAGCACCCGGAGGAAACCCACACAGACACGAGGAGAATATGCAAACTCCACACAGACAGTGACCCAAGCCGAGATTCGAACCCAGGTCCCTGGAGCTGTAAAGCAGCAGTGCTAACCACTGTGCTACCGTGCTGCCCAGTTCTGATGACTGTGGAGGAACAGAGAGATCTTGGGGTCCATATCCACAGATCACTGAAGGTTGCCACTCAAGTGGATAGAGGTGTGAAGAAGGCCTATAGTGTGTTAGCTTTTATTAACAGGGGGTTGGAGTTTAAGAGCCGTGGGGTTATGCTGCAACTGTACAGGACCTTGGTGGGACCACATTTGGAATATAGTGTGCAGTTCTGGCCACCTCACTATAAGAAGGATGTGGAAGTGCTGGAAAGAGTGCAAAGAAGATTTACCAGGCTGCTGCCTGCTTTTGAGGATAGGTTTTATGAGGAAAGGTTGAGGGAGCTAGAGCTGTTCTCTCTGGAGCGGAGGAGGTTGAGGGGAGACTTAAGAGAGGTTTATAAAATGATGAAGGGGATAGATAGAGTGAACGTTCAAAGACTATTTCCTCGGGTGGATGGAGCTATTACAAGGGGGCATAACTATAGGGTTCATGGTGAGAGATATAGGAAGGATGTCCGAGGTAGAACATAGAACAGTACAGCACAGAACTGGCCCTTCGGCCCACGATGTTGTGCCGAGCTTTATCTGAAACCAAGATCAAGCTATCCCACTCCCTATCATCCTGGTGTGCTCCATGTGGAGATTAGGTTCTTTACTAAGAGAGTGGTTGGGGTGTGGAATGCCTGCAGTGATAGTGGAATCAGACACTTTAGGAACATTTAAGCGGTTATTGGATAGGCACATGGAGCACACCACGATGATAGGGAGTGGGATAGCTTGATCTTGGTTTCAGATCAAGCTCGGCACAACATCGTGGGCTGAAGGGCCTGTTCTGTGCTGTACTGTTCTATGTTCTATATCATGTCAACATAGACAGATTGGTGAAATCCATGGGAAGATAGCGGAGGTGGTGTAATACAAAGAAGTGTGAGATGAGAGGTAAGAAGGGAAATCAGGAAATTATAAAGCTGACAATCTAACATCTGTTATTGGTCAGTATACAGAACAGAAACAGGCCATTCAGCCCAAACAGTCAATGTTGGCATCTGTGCTCCACTCGAGCCTCCTCCCATTGCTCCCCTTTCATGCCCATCGTAACCTTCTGTACCCTTCCCCTCATTTGTTTGACTCACCTTTCCTCAAAGGCACCTATTCTAATTGCATCAGCTAGTCCCTGTAGCATCAAGTTCCACATAATAACGACACTGATTACAGAAGTTGCTTCTGGAATTCCCATTGAATTTCTTGTTTATTGAAACATAATTGAGAGCAGAGTGACTGAATAATTACAAAAATGTGAGTTGATTATAGACTGCCAGCATTGCATTGTTTGAACAAATAAAGAAACCGGGAATATCAATGGAGATGGTTTACATGGAATTACAGAATGCATTCAATAAGGTTCCACATAAATGGCTTGTAGCTAAAATTAAGGATCAGGAACATATTGACCTTTTAAGAGTTGGTTGAGCAGAAAGTTAGAATAATGGGTGGAATTATCCGTCTTTTTTCGAAGTGCTGACTCTGATGAGAAAAGCATTGTGCAGTACACTGGCTTCACAGCAAGCTTTTCTCACCATAGTTCTCAGAACTTAGGGAAGAAAACGCTGGATAAATGTCTCAGAATCGACTCCATTGACAATGTGGACTTTCCCGAGATTGGGACACCTCCAATCCCCAGTACTGAGAATAAAATCAAAGAGCCTCCTCCACCCACGCACAGTCACCATTTGTGTCTGCAAAGCCCCGGCAAATGTGTACGGGTTTCACAGAAGGAACTGTGCCAGAACCTCAATTATTCAATATATTTATTCATGAATTAGATGGATGGCTATAAGTTCAAATTTGCTGATCACACACAGATTGTTGGCACAGTAAGTAGTGTGGCGGGCTCACAATCGTACAATGTATTTTTGGGACCTTAAATGGATGGGCAAATCATTTTTAATGAGCTTAAGTATGAGTTATCCATTTTGGGTTTAATAAAAAGTACTTGCTGTGAGCTCAATCTTTTTATTAATAATTTTATATCTGAGATTAGTAGAGTTTTGCTATCCAGGGGTGCTGAGATATCTGGATTAGAATTCATATCATCGATAACCTCACTAGATGGCAGAACAAGCTCAAAGATATCACAGCATAAAATGTTAACAGAATGGATAATATGTAACAAACATCTACCAGATGCTGGTATCAAGCAGTCATGGACCAGGTATTCTGGGCCAGTGGTTTTCAACCGGTGTGCCATGGCCATGAGGCAGACTCCGGGAACTGACTTCACTTAAAATCCTTCTTGAACGATGCCCCAAATGCATTCGTTCAGCATCAGAACTGATATTGTAAATGAGAAAATGTTTGTGTTAAAAAACTTCAAATTCCCAGCGAAGTAGGAACAATTCCAACCTTTCTTGGGAAAGTGACAAAGGGTGGGAATGTGTGCTAACGCTGTTGGGTTAACTCTTTACATGTACCTTTTTTTGAGCAGAACTCCTGTGCTTTTGGAAAGTCTGCTTTCTACAGTTCTCACTCCTGGTGGTGGAACCAATTTAGTCATTTTTCATGCTATACAATGAACATTCATGACCAAAGAAGATTTTGACTCCTGGTAAGCGTGATACCTTGGCAGGCATCTTGGCAATACCCTCACCGAAAACAGATAGCGATGGCGGTGCTGCAGGAATAGCCACTGTTCCTACTCAACCCATTTCCAAGCCACGAGGACCCACACAGAGATCACTCCTATGTCCAACTTCTCCTGGCACCTGCTTCCAACTGAACTAAAACTGCTTTCTGTTTCCCTGTCCCAGTGGTTCCCTGTTGCAAGGCAAAAGCTCTTTTTTTCTCTGAACCACAACTTTCCACTTCAGGGGTCATAAAACTTCATTTAAACGCAGGTTTCCAACAGACTTAATGACAGTTCTTTAAAGTGAAACCAAAATTTAGATTTTGCCCTGTTTTATCACACAATTACAGAAATATAAATTAAACTTAAACTCGAAGCTCCAGTTTGCTAACACCCACAAATACAATTTATTTGAAACTCTCTCTAGTTCTTAATACCTCGCCCCTTCGAAGGAAAGAAAGCTTCACAATAGTGAAGATTTCTTAACAATGGCCTTACATATGCTACACGTAAACTTATCATAAATATCGAACAAAATAACTTGTTCCATATCAGACAAATAAACTTTCCATCTCGTTTCACAACGGTACTACATATTGTATCATGACTAAGATTTAAGCAAAACAAAGTCAATAAATGTAACAAGACTATCAAGTACATCATAGTATTATCATAACTCAACCCTGGTGTTTCCTTTTCTTCTTATTCCCAATCTTCAATTCAACAAACAATGTTTCCTTTAACTCCACGGCCCAATTGTCTTTTTCTTTAACTGTCGGCATAATTCCATTATCAATCTCATTCACTGAACTCAAATGTGGAACATTCTCATTTCAATTTAGCAAAGTCAAAATGACTTTTTTGCTTCCAGATTTTGAATATTCTTTTACAAACTGTCAACAGCTTGATCTTGTGTGTTAGCACTGGAACGCACCCATAAATCAGTGTTTGGCTCCTGACCTTGGAAGGGTTATTTTTCAATTTGAGTCCTTTTATAGCGGACAATTCTGAATTTCCAATTGGGCCGGCACTTCAGTTGATTCTGTACTATCCATGACTTTGGTTGATAGATCAGTAATGTTGTATCAATTACTTGGATTGATTCTTTGATCAACTGAAGTGTGACGGGAGGATGGAGCAACTGTACTCAAACCCATTAATGACATTCAAATGAATTATAATAAAATTTCACCAGGTTACCGCCTGCTCTGGGCAAGAACCTGATTGAAGCCAGCACAGCGGGCCGGAAGACTCGCAGCGGATGTGATGCTCGGCAAGAAGCTTGCTTTGGCCTGACTGCCCAAATCAACGGGCCATCAGGAAACCCGCCTGCAGCCAGCAACCCTGGAGAAATACGTTTGATAGTTTAAAAAAATCACAAACTTACACAGTATAACTGCAGTTCCTAGAATCACCACAGACAGCAGGATGGAGAGACCCAGGAGAATGTAGATGACCAGAGGTGAACATTTTCCCCGGACAGGATCTGCTGCTTGGACAATGTGTTCTGTAAAGAGTAAGAGAGTTATCGTTGAATAGATTAGAGGGACCAGTCTTCTTTAAAATACTCCAAATCATCCCTCATTTGTACCTGGAGAAGAAAAGCCGAGTGTTGTTACTAACAGTGGACTTTTTATACTGCACAGTTGAAAACATTTCTTGGTTAAAAGAACATTCATTAACAGCGGCTTCAAGATCCAAACTGGACAGGAAAGCGAAATGTGGAAAGTTATGGACAGTTACTAAAAGGACATCCAAAATATGATTTACTCATGTAATCTGCATCATACAAGGAATAGAGACCATTGTCCATCACACAACTCTGTCCTATCAATTCTTCAACATTTCACCATCCCTCATCAGCATCTTTACTTTAAAATCTTCCTCACAGATATCACTCCGAGTCGATAACGCCATCAAATCGATGGTCAGTTTGTTTTCTGACCCCACTGTTTTATTCCAGTTAAAGGGATGGTCACAGTGGGGGTTTCCATCCCTATTACATTAATTCAAAATTTCAGCTCCAAAATCCATTAGAGTCAGAGGGCCCTCTTTTACCATTTTCATTCTAAGTGCTGGGCGGACTTGAAACTGGGAGTGATCCAGATCCGACTTGGAAACCTGTTCTCAGGCGCCCCCAAACGCACTCTGCCTGAAAAAATACCAGCGATTCTGAATCGCACTGCAGAAGCCTGTGGGCGGGGCTTAATGCACCCGAAATCCTGCAGCTCTGATCGATGCCTCCAACTGCGCATACGCAGAGAAAAAGCTGCTCCCCTCCCACATCCCTACCGGGCCGGATAATGCCTCCCCCTGGCTCCGACAGACATTGCCCCATCCCCATAACATTACTGACCCCCTTATCCCCCCACTCCCTCTGCCACCCAGACCGATCATGGGCACCGCCCCCTGCCCCCCTCCCCACTGATGTCAGGCAGAGTGGCAGCAGACCCCTCCTTCCCCCCACTGATCTCAGGCAGAGTGGCAGCAGACCCCCCTTCCCCCCCACTGATCTCCGGCAGAGATATCCCCTCTCCCCCACTGATCTTCGGCAGAATGATTCGCCCCCCGCCCACACCCCCCCCCCCCCCCCCCACACCCCGGACCCTCCTGCACAAGGCCCCCATCTCCTCTGGACTCTGATGGCTGTGTGACACATCCCTCTCTTTCCCTTGTCCCCAATCATTGAGGCTTTGATCTACGACCCCACCTCCCCATCAGCACAACTGCAAGTGCTCACTTGCCTTCCCCTCAATGCTAACAAGCAAACTACATGTAACTTGTAGGAATGCCCAGCCAACCTGCCTGTAGCTGATTGGCCCGAACGAGGGGCAGCTCCATAAAAACCCCAAGGATGGACAGGCAGGCAGTGCAGGAAAACAATGGGCACACGACCAGTCCCTCGATTTACTGAGGGCGACCTGGGGAGGCTGCTGGATGCACCAGAGGTGGGGCGGGACACTCTCTTACTCCCAGGAGGACACAGACCCAGGGGTTCAGATAGCATTACGGCCTGGGAGGCAGTTGCCACCTCAGTTAGTGCCAGGGCACTGGTCGCCAGAACGGGGAAGCAATGCCGCAAGAAGGTCAATGACCTCATCTGGGCAACAAGGGTGAGTGCTTAACCCCATCTCGCATCTTTCCCCAAATCACCTCCAGATCCTCCCATCCCCATCACCCTGCATGCTTCCAGCCCCTGACCCCCAAGCACCTCCATCCTATACCCCGTCAAGAGCCCCATTGCGCTTGCCCTCGAAGGGTCACCACTTGATACTCTGCAGGAGTCACGCCATCATTTCTTTCATGGCTCCTTCTGGATCCACAGGAGAAGACCAACCATAACACCCATGAGAGGGCGAAGATAGGGAGTGGTAAGCCAGACTTCCTGGTCCTCACCCCCTATGAGGAGCGGGCGCTGGAGCTCTCAAGGGAAGGGGAGATGCGGGCTGTCAGCGACAGCATGGTCGAGCTGCCGTCAAGATGTCAGCATCTGTCACTCCTCCACTCACTTTGAGGCAACCTTTAGGGGGCATGGGTTTTGGGTGTGAGTGGCAAGGTTTAAAGGAGATGTGTGAGGCACGTTTATTTGCACAAAGAGAGGGGTGGGTGCCTAGAACCTGCTGCTGGGGGAGGTCGTGGAGGCAGATACGAGAGTGACCTTTAAGGGATGTCTTTACAGCTATGTGAAAGGAATGGGAATAGAGGCATATGGTCCCCAGAAGGGTGGGGGGTTACAATTCAGATGGGCAGCCTGGTCGCTACAGGCTTGGAAGGCCGAAGGGCCTGTTCCTGTGATGTAATCTTCTTTGTGCTTTGTTCTATGTCCAGTGGAGAAATGTGAATCATGTTTTTTGCATCACCTATTCCTCTCCCTCCCTTGCACTTAACCTTGTGCCCTGTGTTGCAGGGACAGATCTGGACATCCCAGGGCATTGTGGCCCCCTCTGCGGCTCCTGCTCATCCTGCTCCTGAAAGCTCAGAGGAGTCTTCGGAGGGTATGGGTGAAGGGACCTCCAATTATGGCACCGTTATGATGTCAGCTTCCACCTCGCAGTTCACCATCCCAGATACTGACACGTCGGTGAGTCCAGTTAGTGGTGAGGCTTCTGGGTCACTCTCCAGTGAGCATGACATCTGGTGATGCACATCGGGTGGAGGAGGGAATGTCCGAGGCCTCTGGCACACGGGGCCTGCCGGAGGCGTGGACTCAGCTGGCCCCAGGCTACATGCTGGGCCTCTGAGATCATTTCTCCCTCAGCTGCTGGAGATGCAGCAACAGAGCCAGGAATCAGGAAGGACTGACGGCAACACTGGACCAACTGCAAGGCTGTTGGAAGGAGTCCCAAAGCTTTCAGACGGACCAGCTATTGCCTGTCTTGCGTGGTTCCCAAGCCAACTCTGCAAGGGTGGCATCTGCAGTGGAAAGCCTGGGGCAGAAAATTCTCACCATGTGTGGCAGGCTCCACGCGATGGCCGAGTCACAGCAGGCCACAGCAGAGTCTCAGAGGGCCGCGGCCGAGTCGCAGCGGGCCATAGCTGAGGGACTGAACAGGCTTTTCGAGCTTTCGAGATTCATTGTTCCACTGGAGCAAGCAGAGAGGGAGTGATTGGAGGCAGGAGTGCTGGTGAGAGATTGATTGAATTGTTTATTTATTTAATTAGTCAGTTAGTGTGTGTTTTTTTTTGGCCTTTACTTTTGTAGTAGTTTTTCTTAAGTTTAAAGTGAAAACCGGAAGTGGGCTGCTAAGGAGTCTGGGAAGGGTTTTTTAAGCGCAAGAAAGATAAAAGATAGGCTGCAGTATACAGCGGGCAGTGTCGGGAGCAGGCAGAGGAGTGTGTGGGAAGCAGAGTGTGAGCTGTAAGGGCTTTGGCTCACAGGGCTCAGGCAGAAAAGGCGAGCAGGGGTGAGTTTAATTCATTTTTGCTGTTTCTACCTGGTACTGGCAAGGTATCTCAAGGGGATGGGTGTGCAGGCAGTGCTATGTTCCTCTTGCACTATGTTTGAGGTGAGGGACTCCGTCAGTGTCCCTGCTGATTACATCTGTGGGAAGTGCACCCATCTGCAGCTCCTCCAAAACCGTGTTAGGGAACTGGAGCTGGAGTTGGATCAACTTAGGATCATTAGGGACACAGAGGTGGCCATAGACAGAAGCTTTAGGGATACAGTTACTCCGAGGAATGAAAACAGATGGGTGACGGTGAGAGGGGCTGGGAGGAAGCAGTCCGTGCAGGGATCCCCTGTGGTCGTTCCCCTTAGCAACAAGTATTCCGCTTTGGATACGGTTGAGGGGGACGACATACCAGTGGTGAGCCGCAGTGAGAGGATCTCCAGCACTGTGTCCGTCTCTCTGGCTCGGGAGGGTAAGGGGCAGAGCGGGAGGGCAATAGTTATTGGGGACTCGTTAGTTAGAGGGATAGATAGGAGGTTCTGTGGCAGCAAAAGAGACTCACGGATGGTATGTTGCCTACCGGATGCTAAGGTCCGTGACGTCTCGGACCGTGTTTTCCGGATTCTTAAGGGGGAGGGGAAACAGTCACAAGTCGTGGTACACATTGGTACCAACGACATAGGTAAGAGAAGGGACGGGGATTTAAAACAGGAATTTAGGGAGCTGGGCTGGAAGCTGAGAGCCAAGACAAAACATGTGGTCATTTCTGGTACGTTGCCGGTACCATGTGATAGCGAGTTGAGGAACAGGGAGACAGTGCAGTTAAACATGTGGTTGCAGGGATGGTGTAGGAGGGAGGGTTTCAGATACGTGGATAATTGGAACACATTCTGGGGAAGGTGGGACCTGTACAAACAGGACGGGGTGCACCTGAACCAGAGGGGCACCAATATCCTGGGAGGGAAATTTGATACGGCTCTTCAGGGGGGTTTAAACTAATTTGTCAGGGGAGTGGGAAAAGGAGTTGTACTCCAGAAGTCAGTGTTGAGGGTAGTGAGGTATTGGGGAAGGTATCAAGGTCAAGGGTGGGTACCGGTAGACAGGAAGGTGGGTTGAAGTGTGTCTACTGCAAGGAGCATCCGGAACAAGATAGATGAACTTGGGGCGTGGATTGGTACTTGGGACTACGATGTTGTGGCCATTACGGAGACATGGGCAGAACAAGGACAGGAATGGTTGTTGGACGTTCCGGGGTATAGATGTTTCAGTAAGTGTAGGGAAGCTGGTAAAAGAGGTGGAGGAGTAGCATTGTTAATCAAGGATAGTTTAACGGCTGCGGAAAGGCACTTTTAGGGGGATCTGCACACTGAGGTAATATGGGCTGAGGTTAGAAATAGGAAAGGAGCGGTCACGTTGTTAGGAGTTTACTATAGGCCCCCAAATAGTAATAGAGATGTGGAGGAAGAAATTGCTAAGCAGATTATGGATATGTGTGGGTCCAAAGATGTGCGGGTTTAGGTTGATTGGCCATGCTAAAATTGCCCCTTAGTATCCTGAGATGCATAGGTTAGAGGGGTTAGTGGCTAAAATATGTAGGGATATGGGGGTAGGGCCTGAGTGGGATTGTGGTCGGTGCAGACTCGATGGGCCGAATGGCCTCTTTCTGTACTGTAGGGTTTCTATGATTCTGTGGGGGTCACAGGGTAGTTGTCATGGGGGACTGTAACTTTCCAAATATTGATTGGAACCTTTGTAGGTCAAATTGTTTGGATGGGGCAGTTTTTGTGCAGTGTGTGCAGGAGGGTTTCCTGACACAATATGTGGATAGGCCGACAAGAGGTGGGGCCACATTGGATTTGGTACCGGGAAATGAACCGGGCCAAGTGTTAAATTTGGTGGTGGGAGAGCACTTTGGAGATAGTGACCACAATTCAGTGTCTTTTGTTATTGCAATGGAGAGGGATAGGGCCGTACGGCAGGGCAAGGTTTACAATTGGGGGAGAGGTAATTATGATGCGATTAGGCAAGAATTAGGGGGCATAAGTTGGGAACAGAAACTGTCAGGGAAAGGCACTAATGAAAATTGGAACTTTTTCAAGGAACAAAAACTGGGTGTCCTTGATAGGTATGTCCCTGTCAGGCAGGGAGGAAATGGCCGAGTGAGGGAACCATGGTTCACGAAAGAGGTGGAATGTCTTGTGAAAAGGAAGAGGGAAGCTTATGTAGGGATGAGGAAACACGGTTCAGATGGCTCGCTTGAGGGTTACAAGTTAGCAAGGAATGAGCTGAAAAAGGGGCTTAGGAGAGCTAGGAGGGGACATGAGAAGTCCTTGGCGGGTCGGATCAAGGAAAACCCCAAGCCTTTTTCCTCTTATGTGAGGAATAAAAGAATGACCAGGGTGAGGTTAGGGCCGGTCAAGGACAGGAGTGGGAACTTGTGTATGGAGTCAGTAGAGATAGGCGAGGTGATGAATGAATACTTTTCTTCAGTGTTCACCAAGGAGAGGGGCCATGTTTTTGAGGAAGAGAAGGTGTTACAGGCTAATAGGCTGGAGGAAATAGATGTTTGGAGGGAGGATGTCCTAGCAGTTTTGAATAAACTGAAGGTCGATAAGTCCCCTGGGCCTGATGAAATATATCCTCGGATTCTTTGGGAGGCAAGGGATGAGATTGCAGAGCCTTTGGCTTTGATCTTTGGGTCCTCACTGTCCACGGGGATGGTGACAGAGGACTGGAGAATGGCGAATGTTGTTCCTCTATTTAAGAAAGGGAATAGAAATGACCCTGGTAATTATAGGCCGGTTAGTCTTACCTCGGTGGTTGGTAAATTGATGGAAAAGGTCCTTAGGGATGGGATTTACGACCATTTAGAAAGATGCGGATTAATTCGGGATAGTCAGCACGGATTCGTGAAGGGCAAGTCATGCCTCACAAATTTGATTGAATTTTTTGAGGAAGTAACTAAGTGTGTTGATGAAGGTAGGGCAGTTGATGTCATATACATGGATTTTAGTAAGGCGTTTGATAAGGTCCCCCATGGTCGGCTTATGATGAAACTGAGGAGGTGTGGGATAGAGGGAAAGTTGGCTATCTGATCGAAGACAGACGGTGGTGGTGGAGGATAGAAAATTTTCGGACTTGAGGCAGGTTGCTAGCGGAGTGCCACAGGGATCAGTGCTTGGTCCTCTGCTCTTTGTGATTTTTTTTAATGACTTAGAGGAGGGGGCTGAAGGGTGGATCAGTAAATTTGCTGATGACACCAAGATTGGTGGAGTAGTGGATGAGGTGGAGGGCTGTTGTAGGCTGCAAAGAGACATAGGATGCAAAGCTGGGCTGAAAAATGGCAAATGGAGTTTAACCCTGATAAATGTGAGGTGATTCATTTTGGTCGGTCTAATTTAAATGTGGATTACAGGGTCAAAGGTAGGGTTCTGAAGACTGTGGAGGAACAGAGAGATCTTGGGATCCATATCCACAGATCTCTAAAGGTTGCCACTCAAGTGGATAGAGCTGTGAAGAAGGCCTATAGTGTGTTAGCTTTTATTAACAGGGGGTTGGAGTTTAAGAGCCGTGGGGTTATGCTGCAACTGTACAGGACCTTGGTGAGACCACATTTGGAATATTGTGTGCAGTTCTGGTCACCTCACTATAAGAAGGATGTGGAAGCGCTGGAAAGAGTGCAGAGGAGATTTACCAGGATGCTGCCTGGTTTGGAGGGTAGGTCTTATGAGGAAAGGTTGAGGGAGCTAGGGCTGTTCTCTCTGGAGCGGAGGAGGCTGAGGGGAGACTTAATAGAGGTTTATAAAATGATGAAGGGGATACATAGAGTGAACGTTCAAAGACTATTTCCTCGGGTGGATGGAGCTATTACAAGGGGGCATAACTATAGGATTCATGGTGGGAGATATAGGAAGGATATCAGAGGTAGGTTCTTTACGCAGAGAGTGGTTGGAGTGTGGAATGGACTGCCTGCAGTGATAGTGGAGTCAGACACTTTCGGAACATTTAAGCGGTTATTGGATAGGCACATGGAGCACACCAGGATGATAGGGAGTGGGATAGCTTGATCTTGGTTTCAGATAAAGCTCGTCACAACATCGGGGGCCGAAGGGCCTGTTCTGTGCTGTACTGTTCTATGTTCTATGTTCTATGTTCTATTCTGCGGCCCATGGCTGAGAGGCTCGAGAGCTTGCAGGAGACCCTGCGGGACAGCGCTGATACACAGCGGGCTATGGCTGCAGCCCTTGAGAGCGTGGCCCAGTAGCAGAGGGTCATGGCTGCGGGGCTGCAGAGCACGGCCCAGTCTCAGAGGGCACTTGACAGGTGGCCCCCGACTCAGGTGGCCCCCGACTCAGGTGGCCATCGCAGAGGGGTCGACCACCATGGGTAGGATGCAGGTGGTCCTCCAGGACTGGCAGGGCCAGGTGATGCCAGAGCCTCAGGAGCTCAGTGCAGAAGCACCGCCATCCCATGGAGTTAGCCAGGGGCCCACTGAACCCCTGAGGGTGGAGGAAGGGCTCGAGCCCATTCGGGGACCTTCCAGCCAGGAGACGGTGGCTGTGGCTACACCTACTGACTCCCCCCCTTCCTGACACTGGGGTGTCTGAGGGGCAGCTGGATGGGGCCCGTCCATATTTGCAAGCATTTAAATTGTCTTAATAGGCTGCACGATCAGCTTTACTGCGGAGGCGGGTGCGGATCATGCTACTCACTTCACGCCCGACTTTTCCAACTTTCCACGCCCGAAAAATGGGCCCATGGAGTCAGAAGTTTACAGCATGGAAACAGGTCCTTTGGCTCAACTTGTCCATGCCACCCCATTTTTTGACCAGTAAGTTCGTCCCAATTGCTCTCGTTTGGCCCACATCCCTCTATACCCATCTTACCCATGTAACTGTCTGAATACTTTTTAAAAGACAAAATTGTACCCGCTTCGACTACTACCTCTGGCAGCTTGTTCTCCACCCTCTGTGTGAAAAAATTGCCCCCCTGGACCCTTTTGTATCTCTCCCCTCTCACCATAAACCTATGTCCTCTAGTTTTAGACTCCCCTACCTTTGGGAAAAGGTGTTGGCTATCTAGCTGATCTATGCCCCTTATGATTTTATTGGTCTCTGTAAGATCGCCCTAAGCCTCTTACACTCCAAGGAAAAAGTTCCAGTCTATTCAGCCTCTCCTTATAACTCAAACCATCAAGTCCTGGTAGCATCCTCGTAAATCTCTTCTGCACTCTTCCTAGTTTATTAATATCCTTTCTATAATAGGGTGACCAGAACCATACACAGTATTCCAAGTGTGGCCTTACCAATGTTTTGTACAACTGCAACAAGAACGTCCCAACTCCTGTATTCAATGTTCTAACCAATGAAACCAAGCATGCCGAGTGCCTTCTTCACCACTCTGTCCACCTGTGACTCCACTTTCGAGGAGCTATGAACATGTACCCCTAGATTTCTTTGTTCTATAACACTTTCCAACACCCTATCATGAACTGAGTAAGTCTTGCTCTGGTTCAATCTACCAAACTGCATCACCTCGCATTTATCTAAATTATACTTCATCTGCCATTCGTCAGCCCACTGGCCCAATTGATCAAGATCCCATTGCAACCCGAGATAACCTTCTCCATTGTCCACTATGCACCAATCTTGGTGCCATCTGCAAACTTACGAACCATGCCTTCTGAATTCTCACCCAAATCATTGATATAAATGACAAATAACAGTGGACCCAGCACCAATCCTTGAGGCACACCGCTGGTCACAGACCTCCAGTTTGAAAAACAACCCTCTACAACCACCCTCTGTCTTCTGTCATCAAGCCAATTTTGTATCCATTTGGCTACTTCACCTGGGATCCCGTGAGATTTAATCTTATGCAACAACCTATCATGCAGTACCTCGTATTTACAAAATCTTTTTGCAACCAACGAGAAAATAATTCAGCTGAACGTTAATGAATTTTAGTCAATTAACAAGGACTGAACAACCTGTGCAATAATATTATATCACTGATGTGTACCTGACTTCACGTTTTCCTGTTTTCTTCTGTAACCTCTTGGTTGATCAAGATGAAACTGACCGAAATTTTCATATTCACTTTCCAGCTCCATTCTCAGCTGGATGAACTTATTGTCTTGAAGCGACTAGAGAAAAGTAACCCCTTTTTCACAGGTCCACTTCCTGCTTGTCTAATTTTATTTCTGAAAAACCACAGCTGAAAAACCACAGCAGATGAACAACAAGAGAATTTAGCATTTCAGTTTTTGATGACGGCATGGACTTGTATCCTATTCCATACGGAATTCATTTCTACAGAAGATAACTTTAATGCCCCTTCTATAATCATTTGCTGAAAATGTTCTTGACCTTTGATGTAGTGTACCTGTACTTACACCTTCACAGAATTCTGCATTTGAATCTCCAGGTCTTTCTGGTCACCTTTTTCAACATTTTTCTTTTGAGTGTCTGCTCCCATTCCATTGAGTGCAGAATCCCATTCCACAGGAATTCCACAGAATTTGTGCATTGAGTGGAAAATGGGGTCGATATAGAAGTTCAGCCATAGTTCATTGAATGGTAGAAGAGACCTAAGGACTTTATGGCCTATTCCTTCTAAAATTTCTTATGTTCCTCTAATTTTAAACTGTTTCACTGATAGGATGGCTGATAGCCAGAGGTCACTGATTGAAAATCATTGGCAAAAAGGCAATGGCGAGGTGTGGAAAACTTCTTTTTCTCAGCAAGTTGTTACAGTGTAGAATGTGTGAAAGGAGTGGTGGCAGCAATAAGAAACTGGATAGCTTTAAAACGGAGCAACTTTCAGCCACTGGGGAAAGAGCGGAGAGAGTGGGAAGAATTGGATAGATCTTTCAGGGCAGAATCCTGTGCTTTACCTGACTGTCTGAACCAATTCCCCGTCCTGACCCCAGCGTTTCTGAGGTCTACCTGCATCTGAGATCTTCCTGGAGATACAGTGAAGCAGCAGCCCACCACATTCAATTAAAGACAGGGCACAAAGGTTACACAAATGGCTGAGACAATGGGAGCATCTGAGACTCTGGGTAACTCGCAGCTCCATCAAGGAGGTGGGCCAATCTCAGAACAGCGCAAAGTCCACATTCCCAGTGGCTGGAGATATTAGCAACATCATGACATTTTGGAGCACGGAGGTCGCTTATGCTCAATATTCAACAAGAAATAATTTATTTCTCTCCAGCAGGAGGAAATTAAATTCAGTGGAGTTGAGTCTTTGGTGAGCACTCACGAACGAGTATGATTGTCCACCTAAGAAACTCCGTGTTACTGGTCATGGGTTCTGTGGGGCTTTGCGTGGCTGATGAGCCCAAACCTACATCCGCATCTTCGACCACACACTTGGCAGGTGTATCCGGGAGATAGGTTCGGCCCTTGGACTCTAGATCGCTGGTATTTCTCCGGTTACTTTCTGGGCTTTCTCTTACTGTTGGGTGTCTTCAAAGAATTGTGTCCCTTCAATCAGAATGTTCCTCCAAGTAGATCTCTACTGAGCAAGGGTCTTCCAGGTGTTGACATCTATGTTGCAGTTCTTGAGCTATGGCCTCAGGTTGGCTTTGAAGCGATTTCTTTGCCCTCTTATTCGGGAGCCTTCCTTGAGCTGGGAAAAAATAATTTGCTTTGGCAGTCAGGGATCTGACATCCTAAGCACATGGCCGGCACAGCAGAGTTGGTTTTGGCTGCTCATGGCCTCAATGCTGGTGTTCTTGTCTCCTGCAAGGATGCTTATGTTAGTACGCCTATCCTCCCAGCTGATACGGAGAATCCATCTGTGTCTCAGACAGCATTGATGGTATCTTTCCAGGGCCATGAGGTTGTATCTGTACGTAGTCAAGTTTCTGAGCCGTGTAGACGAGTTGGGAGGATGACTGCATTTCACACAAGGATCTTAATGTCACCATGAATGCCGCGGTCATCGAAGACTCTTGTCCTTAGGCATCCAAAGATGGCACTCACAGATTGGATACAATGTCGGATCTCTACTTCGATATCAGCCTTTGATGAGAGATGGCTCCCCAGGCAGGGCAAATGTTCCATGTTTTCCACTGATCTTGATGGAGGGAGAGATTTGATCTTGACCTGGGACGGGTTGGTAAAGGTTGAGACCGATTTTCGCGAAGCTGTTTAGTATGGCGGATGGCAATGCCATCTGTATACCAAAGCTCCATGAGTGATATCCGTGTTGTTTTCATCTTGGATTTCAACCGGTTGAGGTTGAAAAGTTTTCCGTCCATTCTGTAGATGATGTCCGCTCCACTGGGAAGCTTGTTCTTGACAAGGTGAAGGAAGGTAGTGATTAAGATGGAAAAAAGGGTGGGGTCAATGACATTACCCTGCTTGACTTCAGCCTTGACCTCTAAGGATTCGGTCTTCTTTTGGTGAGGATTGTCACCTATTTCCTGTCTCTGGACAGCTGGCCTTTGACAGGGTTTTCCATAGCACTTCTCGATTGAGTGAATCAAAAACTTTGGTCAGATTGATGAAGGCAGTGTAGAGTGGCTGATGTTGCTTCTATCATTTCTCTAAGTTGCCGAGCAGTGAAAATCACATCTGTTGTTCCACAGTTAGATCGGAAGACACACTGGCTTTCCGGAAGGATTTTTTATGAGACTGGAGAAGGCAGCAAGCAAGGATTCGGGCAGTGATCTTCCTGGTGGTGGAGAGTAGGGAGATTCCTTGATAATTCCCACAGTCCACTTTGCATCCTTTCTTCAAGGTAGTGCTGATGCCGACATCCCTGAGGTCGGCAGGAATTTCTTCTTTGTCCCAGACTTTCAGGAACAGCTGATGGAGATCACGACTGATCTGTTCTCATAGAATCTCTACAGTGCAGAAGGAGGCTATTCAGCCCATCAAGCCTGCACAGAACACAATCCCACCCAGGCCCTATCCCCGTAACCCCACATATCTACTCTGCTAGTCCCCCTGACACCAAGGGGCAATTTAGCATGGCCAATCAACCGGACCCGCCCATCATTGGCATGTGGTAGGAAACCGGAGCACCCGGAGGAAACCTACACAGACATGGGGAGAACATGCAAACACCACAAGGTGATCCAAGGCTGGAATTGAAGCCTGATTTCTGGCGCTGTGAGGCAGCACTGCTAATCACCATGGTGCCCTCCCAGTTTGAAAATTTCTGCAAGAATCCAGTCCACTCCTGTGGCTTTTCCATTCTTCACATATTTAATTGTGGTTTGGATTTCTTCTGTGCTTGGTGGGAGTCCAAGATCATCTTTGATAGGGAGTTGGGGGGGTTTCCTCAAATACTTCCTCTTCTATGATTTAGGAGGTCAAGTGCTCTCTCCATTGAAAACTGATTTTTTTTTCTCTGTCTCTCAAGAGGGTTCTGACCTTCAGTTTCAAGCCTAGGGTGTTGGGTCTATACATTACCTTGGTGGCACTGAAGAAGCCCTGGGTGTCGTGCTCATCAGCGAGGAGTTGCAGCTCCTTAGCTTTCTCAGTCCACCATTGGCTCTTGATTTCCATCGTTTTGCTTTGTACTCCTGCCTTTGCTGATTAGTGAGCTTTCCTCTGCCTCGCTGGTTATGTTGTTTTGTCAGGCGTAGAGAACTTTCCTCTTAATGTTGATGAGGTCTTGGATCGTTCTAGTCAAACTAGTCTTGGTGTTTCCTAGTCTTGTCGACAATGGTTTCTTCATAGCTTGTAATGATGGCTGTCTTCAGCACTTTCCAGTTTTCCTCCACTCCATTAGCTCAACTTTAATCTTTTTTCTGAGCTGTTTCTTCATCTTCCTCTGCTTTAGGTGGCGCTTGATGGACATAAAGTAGCGAATGAGCCTGTGGTCAGTCCAGCAGTCACCTGAACTGGTCATCACTTTGATGATGAGGGCATCTTTTTAGTCTTGGGATCGGCTGATGACAAAGTGCTTTGATCATGGATCTCTCCAGCAAGTCTTGAACTTATCTTTTTGGTGAAACAGTGTGTCAGCGATGACAGGCTGCTGTTCCATGCATTTGGTGAGCAGGAGAACCCCTTTGGAGTTGTAATTCACAAACCCTTCCTTTCCGATGATTCCTTTCCTGAGTTGAGAATCCTTTCCCACCCTGGCATTGACCTCAAGGGTTGGGGCATGGGCACTCATGACCATTGCCTTCTGGTTCTTCGCAAGTTATAGACAGAGGGTTGTGAGGCACTTGTTGATGCTGACACGGAGCTCCGAGAGTCAGTGGATGAGTTTGTTCTTGATGGTGAACCCAATTCAATGCATCCTGGGCTGATCCTCAGGTT
Organism: Mustelus asterias; assembly: GCF_964213995.1. NCBI lineage: Eukaryota > Metazoa > Chordata > Chondrichthyes > Carcharhiniformes > Triakidae > Mustelus > Mustelus asterias. The sequence goes on from NC_135819.1 coordinate 17,566,962, forward strand.
TTTCTCTCCAGAACAAGGTGTAACCAATGCCATCTTCCCTCAGCTGCTCTTTGCCTGCTCTTCAGGTCTCTTGCAAGGCAGCAATGTCAATGCTGAAGTGCCTGAGTTCATGGCAACAAGGGCAGTTACATAGAAACTAGAAGCATGAGGAGGCCATTCAGCCCTTTGAGCCTCTCCGCCATTCATTTTGATCATGGCTGATCATCAAATTCAATATCCTGATTTCGCGCCCCCCCCCCGCCCCCCCCCCCCCCCCCCCCCCCCGCACTCCCCACAAAACCCCTGGATCCCTTTAGCCCCAAGAGCTGTATCTAATTTCTTCTTGAAATCAGACAATGTTTTGGCCTCAACTCATTCTGTGGTAGTGAATTCCACACATTCACCACCCTCTCGTTGAAGAAATTTCTCACCTCAGCTCTAAAAAGGTTTACCCTTGATCTTCAAACTATGACCCGCTAGTTCTGGACTCTCCTGCCATTGGGAACATTCTCTCTGAGTCCACCCTGTCCAATCCTGTTAGAGTTTTATAAGTTTCTATGAGATCCCCTCTCACTCTTCCAAACTCCAGTGAATCTAATCCTAACTGATTTAGTCTCTCCTCATATGACAGACCTGCCATTCCCAGGAATCAGCCTGGTAAACATTCGCTGTACTCCCTCTACAGTTCTCCGTCCTGGTGGATTGTTTAGCTCATTATCCAAGAGGGTTCGTACATTCCAGGTTTTGCGATTGGGTTTAGCTTTGATTTTCTGACTGCAGATAGATGAGTCACTGGATGCAGTTTTCCAGACAGGTTGCAGATAGAACAGACTCTCTTTTGGTCACTTTTTGTGACAATAATAAATCAAATCAAATTTGGGGTGAACAGAGAGTGGATCCTAAAGAGAGCAGCTCAGTCATGAAGGAAGCTGCCGAAATGCTTTCCTGTCCCCATTTCAAGAGCAGGACCACTGAATCGAACTCCATTGCCTACATGCCAATTCCAAAGTTAGGGATTTCTAGATCTCACAGTCATGTCCCCATCACCTCTCGCAGGGCTTGTTTGTGTTGCTGTTGTGTTGGTTTCTTCTGGGTAGATGCCCAGTGTGGGACAGCGTTTAACATGGATATGCCGTTGCACATCAGCAGACACATGGTCCTTGACAGAGGGTAGGTCCAGTTCCAGTGACAAGGGAACCGGGGTGACTGTGGATCTCCCTACTGCTACAGCATTCATCCGCTGTCACAACCATTGGTACCAAATGAGTTGCTGACATGGGCAGGATCGCACGCACAGACACCCCTTACAAAATAGCCATCCATACAAAAGAAATGTCAGTGGATGTACTCTATATGAATGTCCAAAAGGTTTGCAGTCAGGTTCTGCAAAAGAAATTGGCAGCTAAAATTAATATTCACACAACTGAAGGCGAATTTTTGACCAGGTTACAACATAAGAAATAGCAGCAGGATTAGGCTCCTTGGCCTCTTAAGCTTGAACCATCACCTAATAAGGTCATGGCAGATTTGTTTGAGGTCTTAATTCCACTTTCCTGCCTGAATCCCATTACCCTAAACTCCTTGGCCAGTCAAAATTCTGTTTAACTCAACCTTAAATATATTCAATGAACCAGTCTCCACTGCTCTCTGGCAAAGACAATTCCAAACACTAATGACCCTTTCAAAGAACAAATCCCCTTCATCTCTGTCTTAAATGGGAGACCCCTTAATTTGAAACTGCCTTTTATTTCCAGATTCCTCAATGAGGGTAAATGACCTCTCAGCACCCATACTGTCAAGGACTCCCATCCTCCCATGCCAACTCAGTATCTTATATATTTCAACAATATCCCCTCTCATTTTTCCAAACTTCAATTAATTTATACACATCAACAGGAAATGCTGGAAAATCTCAGCAGGTCTGACAGCATCTGTGGACAGAGAATAGAGCTAATCTTTGGAGTCTGGAAGACACTGCGTCAGAACTGAATCTATATCTGCCTGTTGCGGGCTTTGATGTTCAGACTTCTAATTTGAACCATTCAAGTAACCAGACCAAGTCACGGAGTTCTCTTAAACAGCTGTTTTTAATTCAAGCTGTATAGAAAGGATGCTGGAAAGTCACAGATCAGAGCCGATAACTAGCCAGAGCCCAGAATTCAGGAATACACAAGCAGTTATAGTTTCAAATTTGATTACAATTAATTAGCATATACCAATCTCCATATACCAACTCATCTCCAAACTTCGTGACCTGGCCCTTTGCAACTGGATCCTAGACTTCCTAACCTACAGACCACAATCATTAAGGATAGGCAACAACACCTCCTGCCCGATCATCCTCAACACCGGTGCCCCGCAAGGCTGTGTCCTCAGCCACTTACTATACTCCTTATACCTATGACTGTGTGGCCAAATTCCCCTGCAACTCGATTTACAAGTTTGCTGATGACACCACTGTAGTGGGACGGATCTCAAACAATGATGAGATGGAGTACAGGAAAGAGATAGAGAATCTGGTGAACTGGTGCGATGACAATAATCCTCCCTCAATGTCAACAAAATGAAGGGGATAGACATCGACTTCAGGAAGCATAGTGGAGGACATGCCCTGTCTAAATCAATGGGCATGAAATAAAATGGTCGACAGCTTCAAGTTTTTAGGTGTCCAGATCACCAACAACCTGTCCTGGTCCCTCCATGCCGACGCTTTAGTTAAGAAAGCCCACCAATGCCTCTACTTTCTCAGGAGATGAAGGAAATTTGGCATGTCCGTTACAGTGCTCACCAACTTTTACAAATGCACCATAGAAAGCACTCTTTCTGGTTGTATCACAGCTTGCTATGGCTCCTACTCTGTCCAAGACCGTAATAAACTACAAAGAGTCATGAACGAAGCCCAGTCCATCACTCAAACCGGCCTCCCATCCATTGACACTCTGCACTTCCCGCTGCCTCCGAAAAGCAGCTGGCATAACCAAGGACCCCACGCACCCCGGACATACTCTCTTCCACCTTCTCCGTTCGGGAAAAAGATACAAAAGTCTGAGGACACATGCCAACCGACTCAAGAACAGCTTCTTCCATTCTGCCATCAGACATTTGAATGGACCTACCTCACATTAAATTTGATCTTTCTCTACACCCTAGCTATGACTGTAACACTACATTCTGCACTCTGGCTTTTCCTACTCTATGTACAGTATGCTTTGTGTGTATAGCGCGCAAGAAACAATACTTTTCATTGTTTACCAATACATGTGACACTCATAAATCAAATCAAATCCGGGTATTGGAGTTATCTCTATCCATGCACAACTGTTGTCTAAGGTTACATCATTCATAAGGTACAGATATTAAAGCCAGTCACAAAGATTATCACCTGAATTAGAACATTCCACCCAGCGTGAACACATAATCATGTTAGCTGACCTAATTCGTCATTGTTAGAAGTCATCATTGATATCCCCATTTGTGTCGGTGTACATCGCCTCTCCTCCCAGCTCCAGTTGTCTGATTTAATTAATTCTCTCACTCAAGGCCTTGGTGCTTACCTGTGAAGTATTTCATAAGATCTTTGCTTTTTTTCTCATAGCAGCTTATGTGATTTTTAAACTCATGTGATTATTAACCCCTTCACTGCCCAACCTACACAGCCTTTCCTTTTGAGACAAACCCCTCATATCCCAGAAATCAGCCACGTCAGTGAACCTTTTCTGAATTGCTTCCAATGTAAGTCTGCCCTCCTTAAGTAAGTTAACCAGAATTATATACAGTTATCCTGGGTGAGGTCTTACCAATGCCCCGTATATTGCAAGACTTGCTGACTTTTATACCCCATCTCCCTTCAATAAGGCCAACATTCCATTTGCTTTCCTATTTACTTGCTGTAGCTACATGCTAACATTTTGTGTTTCACAGAAGGCAATGGAAAGAGACAAACATAGCAATCAGTGCCAGGAATACAGCCCCGATGACCTGATCCAGTGCCACAAGCAGTTTAATGTGGTCAAGTGCACTTTCAAATCCAACAGGTGCTAGCTCACCGGAAGCTGAGCTCACAATCTAGTCCTGCATGCTGTTCAGGAACTCAGGTGAGAAATTCAATGTGCCAGGCTAGAGACAGGCAAATGGATGAACACATCGAGGTGCTTGGCGCATTGGGATCCTGACACAAGGTCTGCATTCAGTATTATGGTGAACAGGACTTTGCTCAGAAATTGCAGCCCATCCTATTTTGCAAAGATTTAGTGCTCACCAGCATTAACAAATCTTTAGAGTCAAGCATGACACAATTCATCACAACACAAGTACCAACCACCCAATTTTTTAGTGCTGCAGAAGCTCACAATGCTGTTATCATGGCTCTGAACACTCATGTGCAATGGGGGCTTCCAGAGTATCAGGGCATAATTAAAACCAGTCCTCCGAAGCATCTGCTCCACAATGTCCCTCCGTCATTATATTCTCCTGCTGAGAATCTTTCTACATCTCCTTCTCCTTTCTCTTCTCACAGCCCCTCTACCTTCCCTCTTCTCACAGCTTATCATACTCTATGTAACCTCTGCTCATTCTGCAGTCAGGCTCAATGCCAAGAGAAGCCCCCTTTGGCCATCTCTATTTGATTTTAACTGATTTGTGAATAAACCTTAAAGACACAAAAAAAGCACGTTAGCACCAGCCAGATCACTCCCTCCAAAATGTTCAAAGGTATAACAAATATGGAAAAACACCCAAAACTCAAGAGAATATCATCCAAGATAAACATTCCAGCAATTAGTTGATTCTCCCTTTTGGAACTTCAAGGCATCTCATAATACAAAATAGAATCTTGCGACTGAGCCCAATTTTATCCCCACTGTCTTTGAATTGTTTCCCCTGCTTGGCTGAAAATTTGAAGTTGAAGTTTTAAAATAAATCCAACTTTTTGTTCAATGCTCAATGTCTCAGCTATTGTCCAAAATGTGCAACTGAAAAGGAACTTACTTTACAGAGGAAGTATCACCCACTGCCAGTCACTTTTCACATGTCGAAATGAACGATATCTATTTTGAAGCCATTTTCTATTGAAGTCTGTGATATAAATAGAAGTGTTACCACAGTACGTGGAACCAAATAGTTTGTCAACAATTTTAGTGACAAACTCTCTACTTTGGTAATCTTCTATCTGAGGGCCTAACCCATTGATTTTGAACTAGCTTCCTCCCTACTGAAATAGGGGGCAGAGGAATATGAGGTGAATGCACTTTTAGCACAGCTCAGTTTGTAACCCTTATGATTGATTCCCAAAGTTCCAGAGTTCAAGGCCAATGCCAAGGTTGGTGTGTAAAATCAAATGTGATAGGTCAATTCAACGCTGAAAATGCTCTGCCTTTTGAATGAAATGTTATTGTAGTGATTATGTTACGGGACTCCTAATCTAGAATCCTAAACAGAAAGTCTTTATTGTCCAGCTGCCACCCTCTAGTCTGACATGAGCCAGAACTTTACTGTCTGGGCCAGGTGTGTGCCCAATCCAGAAGTGCATAAAATCCTACGAGAAGACAGTTGTACAAGACATTGGCAAGGCCACACTTGGAATACTGTGTACAGTTCTGGTCACCCTATTATGCAAAAGGATATTATTAAACGAGAAAGAGTGCAGAGAAGGTTTACTAGGATGCTACCGGGACTTGATGGTTTGAGTTATAAGGAGAGGCTGGATAGAGTAGGACTTTTTTCTCTGGCGTGTAGGAGGCTGAGGGATGATCTTATAGAGGTCTATAAAATAATGAGGGGCATAGATCAGCTAGATAGTCAATATATTTTCTCAAACGTAGGGGAGTCTAAAACTTGAGGGCATGGGTTTAAGGTGAGAGGGGAGAGAAACAAAAAGGTCCAGAGGGGCAGTTGTTTCACACAGATGGTGGTGAGTTCTTGGAACAAGCTGCCAGAGGTAAGAGTAGAGGCGGATACAATTTTGTCTATTAAAAAGCGTTTAGGCAGTTAAATGGGTGAGATGGGTATAGAGGGATATGGGCCAAATGCAGGCAACTGGGACTAGCTTAGAGGTTTAAAAAAAAAAGGGCAGCATGGACAAGTTCGGCCGAAGGGCCTGTTTCCATGCTGTAAATCTCTATGACTATGACTTTAAGACATCAGCAGTGTTACCTGATGTAATCACGCATGTGCACCACTTTGAGGTCAGTGAGCGCAGGCATTAGTCAGACGCGAGCCCGCCAACAATGAAAGGGGCAATTAAGACCATTAAAAATCCAATCAATAATGATCCGATGGTGCCCGTGTGATTTTTAGCTCATCGCACAGGGAAAACAGATAGGCACCGATTATGTGTTTTGCTTTTCCTCATCCAACGGTAGCATATTGTCTGCGATAGAGCTCGTAGCTGAGTGCGTAAAGAAGTTAGCTTGAGTTTCCTAGTTATTGCTCTGCATTTGAGGTGTATTTTCACAGTGGCTCTCAATTTCTACACCTCCGATTCATTTCAGGGCTCAGGTGGGCGGACCTTTGCTGCATCTTCCAACAAGCCACACACAGTTCCGTCAAGCTGGTGACCAATGCCATCTTCAAAGGCACAACATTTACCACCCTCCAATCTTCAGGCACCTCGCCTGTGGCTGTCGATGATTCAAATATCTCTGCAAGGGGACCCGCTATTTCCTCCCTAGCCTCCCACAATGTCCTGCGATACACTTCATCTGGTCCCGGGGATTCATCTACCTTGATGCGCTTTAAGACTTCCAGCACCTCCTCCTCTGTAATATGTACACTCCCAAGGCATCACTATTTATTTCCCCAAGTTCCCTAACATCCATGCTTTTCTCAACAGTAAATACTGATGAGAAATATTCATTTAGGATCTCACCCACCTCTTGTGGATCTGCACATAGATGATCTTGTTGATCCTTAAGAGGCCCTACTCTCTCCCTAGTTTGCCTCAGTATAGAACAATAAGAAGTTAACTTAACTGTCTCCTGATTTACAATTGGTCCCACACACTTGCCAGCATTTCCTGATATTGTAACATGCACTCAACCCTGGAACACCTAGATAACAAAGACACCGATGTCAGACTCCTATTTATTGACTACAGTTCAGCACCATTATTCCTTTGAAACTCATCTCCAACTCTGTGGCCTGGGCCTCTGCTCCTCCCTCTGTGACTGGATCCTGAACTTCCTAACCCACAGATCACAATCAGTAAGGATAGACAAAAACACCTCCTCCACGATCATCCTCAACACCGGTGCCCCACAAGGCTGTGTTCTCAGCCCCCTACTATACTCCTTATACATCTATGACTGTGTGGTCAAATTCCCCTCCAACTCAATTTTCAAGTTTGCTGACGATACTACCATAGTGGGTGGGATCTCAGACAATGTCGAGACAGAGTACAGGAATGAGATAGAGAATCTGGTAAGCTGGTGTGGCCACAATAATCTCTCCCTCAATGTCAGCAAAATGAAGGAGATTGTCATTGGTTTCAGGAAGTGTAGTGGAGAACATGCCCCTGTCTGCATCAATGGGGATGAAGTAGAAATGGTCAAGACCCTCAGGTTTTTAGGTGTCCAGATCACCAACAATCTGTCCTGGACCCACCATGCCGACACTATACTTAAGAAAGCCCACCAACTTTCTCAGGCAACTAAGGAAATTTGGCATGCCAGCTACGACTCTCACAAACTTTTCCGGATGCACCACAGAAAGCATTCTTTCTGGTCGTATCACAGCTTGATAGGGCCCCTGCTCTGCCCAAGACCGCAAGGGACCACAAAATGTAACTCAATCCATCACGCAAACCAGCCTCCCATCCATTGACTCTGTCGACACTTCCTGCTGCCTCGGCAAAGCAGCCAGCATAATTAAGGACCCCACGCACCCTGGACATTCTCTCTTCCACCTTCTTCCGTCAAGGAAAAGATACAAAAGTGTGAGGTCACATACCAACCAATTCAAGAACAGCTTCTTTCCTGCTGTTATCAGGCTTTTGAATGGACCATTAAGTTGATCTTTCTCTACACCCTAGCTATGACTGTAACACTACATTCTGCACCCTCTCCTTTCCTTCTCTATGAACGGTATGTTTTGTCTATCAAGCTCACAAAAAACAATACTTTTCACTGTATACTAATACATGTGACAATAATAAATCAAATCAAACAGTACGGTTTACTGTTTTTTTGAAGTTTATTTATAAATGTCACAAGTAGAAACATAGAAATATAGAAAAACTACAGCACAAAACAGGCCCTTCGGCCCCACAAGTTGTGCCGAACATCTCCCGACCTTTTAGGCCTACCTATAACCCTCCATCCTATTAAGTCCCATGTACTCATCCAGGAGTTTCTTAAAAGACCCGATTGAGTTTGCCTCCACCACCACTGACAGCAGCCGATTCCACTCGCCCACCACACTCTGTGTGAAAAACTTCCCCCGAACATTTCCCCTGTACCAACCCCCCAGCACCTTAAACCTGTGTCCTCTCGTAGCAGCCATTTCCACCCTGGGAAAAAGCCTCAGAGTCCACCCGATCTATGCCTCTCAACATCTTATATACCTCTATGAGGTCTCCTCTCATCCTACGTCTCTCAAAGGAGAAAAGACCGAGCTCCCTCAGCCTATCCTCATAAGGCATGCCACTCAATCCAGGTAACATCCTTGTAAATCTCCTCTGCACCCTTTCAATCTTTTCCAAAGCCTTCCTGAGCACAGTACTCCAAGTGGGGTCTGGCGAGGGTCTTATGTAGCTGCATCATTATCCCCAGACTCCTAAACTCAATCCCTCGATTGATAAAGGCCAGCACACCATACGCCTTCTTAACCACCTCCTCCACCTGCGGGGCCGATTTTAGAGTCCTATGGACCCGGACCCCAAGGTCCTTCTGATCCTCTACAGTACTAAGAGTCTTTCCCTTTATATTGTACTCCTTCATCCCATTTAACCTGCCAAAATGGACCACTACGCATTTATCTGGGTTGAAGTCCATCTGCCACTTGTCCGCCCAGTCTTGCATCCTATCTATGTCCCTCTGTAACTTCTGACATCCCTCCAGACTATCCACAACCCCACCAACCTTCGTGTCATCGGCAAAGGAGGTGGGTCAGATGTTCCTCTGGGGGGGGAAGTGAGGTCAGATCGTTCTCTGAGAGGGGGGGAGGATGGAGGCGGATAAGATGTATCTCTGGTGGGGGGTTGCGGGGGAGTCCCAATCGCTCACTGGTGGGGGGGGGCAGATGAATCTCTGGTGGGGGGGCAGGGGGATCCGATACCACTCTGCGGGCGATCGGTTGGGGGGGGAAGGAGGTCTCAATCGGTCTGGGTAGCGGGGTGAGGGGTGGGTGAATAAGGGGACAGTGATGTGTGTGGGGACCATCGCTCCCGCTTTTCGCTCCTGAGCCGCTTTCTCCGCTTTCCGCGGCCCGGGAGCGATCTGACACGGGCACGCTTTTTCGAATTCTTTTCTAACTGCGCATGCGCAGTTCAGAGCTCTGATCGTTTCGGCCACGCTAAGCCCCGCCCACAGCGCGAATGGGACCCATGATTTTTTTTTCAGGCTGAGTGAGTATGGGGGCGCCTGAAAGCAGATTTCTAAGTCGGATCAGCATTACGCCCAGATTCAGCACTTAGAATGAAAATGGTAAAATCAGGCCCTTCGTGTTACTGGAAGTTGCTAAGTCACCTGATCTGGATAGAATGCAATCTTTCAATTGTCATCTGATAAGGAGTCGTGCCAGAGAACTGGAGGTTTGTTCATATATCTGAAAAAAGGAGGAAAGGAGTAAAACAGAAGGTGATCGGCCGGTCAGCCTTAAATTAGCAGTGGAAAAGTTATTGTAATTTATGACTGGGACAAATAACCTTTCTTGTAGAAAGGCATGTGGTAATTAAGGAAAACTAGCATGAATTTATTATAGTGAAATATTGCCTACATTGAATACTTTGATGTAACTGAGAAGGTTGATCAGTGTAGTGCAGTAGATATTGTATGTATACCATTGGTCAAGAGACTGGGGATCTGTTGAGAACACAGATGCCCATGGAACGTGTTGGTGTGAACACAGAATTAGTTATGTGACTGGAAGCAGAGGGTGATGGTGGGTGGATGTTCTTCAGACAGGAGGATGCTTGCTGTGGTGTTTCTCAAAGGTCAATTACTTAAATTTGTGCAGGTGGCCGAGACTTGAGTATAGGGAGCAGCATTGTAAAGTTTGCAAATGATATGAAACTTGGCAACATGGTTGATAGCAATGAAGATAGTTCTAGGCTTCAGGATAACAGGATTGTGAGTGAACAGAACCTTGGAAATCAAGATCAGTGCATGAAATGACTCCTCAGAGGTCGGTGTCCATTCACCAGATTCCATCTATTTACAAATTCTATTCCACTCACAGAGTGCTTTTAGTACACTCAGAATCAGGAGTGCCAGAAGACCTGATACTCCAAGTTTTTCTACAGGTGGGGCTCCCTAATTGGGCAGGCAGAGACCAGCCCTGGCTTCGTCTGCAATAAGAAGTTGAACAACACCAGGTTAAAGTCCAACAGGTTTATTTGGTAGCAAAAGCTTGGTCGGCTTTTGCTACCAAATAAACCTGTTGGACTTTAACCTGGTGTTGTTCAACTTCTTACTGTGTTTACCCCAGTCTAACGCCGGCATCTCCACATCATGACTACCTTTGTCTACAATGTCAATTTTGGACTCCAACGTTCTAACTACGGGCAACCGAGAGGTGGGGCTGGCTGATGAGGGTAGCAGAGCGGTGAAGGTGATTGGCGGTTGCAGGCCACATTTCCATAAGTGCAGTCACTGCGACCAGAAGGTGGGTTTCCGGGGCACACTTTCCGACTTCGAGTGGAGGCAAGTGTCCAGGTGAGGGCAGCAGAGCGGTGAAGGTGATTGGTGGTTGCAGGCCATATTTGCGTAAGTGCAGTCACTGCAACCAGAAGGTGGCTTGTGGTGGAGCTGCTGTGCAGGGACAGTTAAACCCCAAACGCTACTTCAGTGTTTCCCTCCCTACCTCCTTCTCTAACCAAAAAAAAAGTTGGCAGGAGGACCACAAGCAAGGGAGAGGCGAGTTGAGATTCTTTTATCCTTTTACCTATATAAGGGCAATATGGCATGCTCCTCCTGCCAGATGTGGGCAATTAGGGAGCAATCTAGTCTCCCTGACAACTTTGTCTGCAGGAAGTGTGTCCAGTTGCAGCTCCTCACAGATTGCATTGTTCGGTTGGAGCAGCAGGTGGATGCACTGCGGAGCATACAGGAGGCAGAGAGTGTGATAGACACTAGTTAGAGGGAGGTTGTCACACCACAGTTTCAGGCAGGTAGATGGGTGACCGCCAGGAGAGGCAGGCAGGTAGTGCAGGAGTCTCCTGTGCCTATTCCCCTTTCAAACAGGTATATCATTTTGGATACTGTTGAGGGGGATAGCCTGTCAGGGGGAGATACCGGCAGTAGCCAGGCCTGTGACACCACAGCTGGTTCTGCTGTGGGACAGGGTCGGGCAAAGAGCAAGCGAGCAGTAGTAATAGGGGACTCGCTAGTTAGAGGCACAGACAGATGTTTCTGTGGCCGCAATCGAGACTCCAGGATGGTGTGTTGCCTCCCTGGTGCCAGGGTCAAGGACGTCTCTGAGCGATTGCAGGACATTCTTAAGGGGGAGGGTGAGCAGCCAGAGGTCGTTGTACATATTGATACCAACGACATAGGTAGGAAAAGGGATGAGGTCCTGAAAAGTGAATATAGAGATTTAGGCAGAAGACTAAAGTGCAGGACCTCGAAGGTAGTAATTTCAGGACTACTACCACTGCCACGTGATAGTGAGAGTATGAATAGGAGGCTTAGGCAGATGAATGCCTGGCTTGAGAGGTGGTGCAGGGGGCAGGGATTTAGATTTTTGGATCATTGGGATCTTTTCTGGGGAAGGGCTGACCTGTTCAAGAGGGATGGGTTACACCTGAACTGGAGGGGGACTAACATCCTGGCGGGGAGATTTGCTTGAGCCACTCAGGAGGGTTTAAACTAGTTTGGCAGGGGGGTGGGATCCAAAGCAGTAGGGAGACAGCGCAGACGTTAAAGAAAGCACATTAAGTAGTAAAGGCAGTGTCAGTAATCCTGGTAACAGACAGATCAGGCAAAAGCAAGACAGAGAACAAGGGAAGTCCAGATTAAACTGCATTTATTTCAATGCAAGAGGCCTGACGGGCAAGGCAGATGAACTCAGGGCATGGATGGGTACGTGGGACTGGGATATGATAGCAATTACTGAAACATGGCTAAGGAAGGGACAAGACTGGCAGCTCAGTGTTCCAGGGTACAGATACTATAGGAAAGATAGAACAGGAGGTAAGAGAGGAGGGGGAGTTGCACTTTTGATTAGGGAAAGCATCACGGCCGTACTGAGAGGGGATATATCCGAAGGTTCGGTCACTGAGTCTATATGGGTAGAACTGAGAAATAAGAAGGGGGAAATCACATTGATCGGGTTGTACTATAGGCCCCCAAATAGTCGGCGGGAAATTGAGGAGAAAATATGCAAGGAGCTTACAGATAGCTCCAAGAAAAATAGGGTGGTAATAGGGGATTTTAACTTTCCCAACGTTGACTGGGACAACCATAGTATTAGAGGCTTGGATGGAGAGAAATTTGTTGAGTGTATTCAGGAGGAATTTCTCATTCAGTATGTGGATGGCCCAACGAGAGAGGGGGCAAAACTTGACCTCCTCTTGGGAAATAAGGAAGGGCAGGTGACAGAAGTGTTAGTGAGAGATCACTTTAGGACCAGTGACCATAATTCTATTGGTTTTAAGATAGCTATGGAGAATGATAGATCTGGCCCAAAGGTTAAAATTCCAAATTGGGCAGGAACTTTCAAAAGTTAATTGGGGGAGTCTGGGAATGCAAAGGGATGACTGGTAAGTGGCACGCTTTCAAAAGTGTGTTAACCAGGGTTCAGGGTAAGCACATTCCTCTTAGAGTGAAGGGCAAGGCTGGCAGAAGTAGGGAACCCTGGATGACCCGGGATATTGAGGCCCTAGTCAAGAAGAAGAAAGAGGCACATGACATGCATAGGCAGCTGGGATCAAGTGAATCCCTTGAAGAGTATAGGGGGTGTAGGAGTAGAGTTAAGAGAGAAATCAGGAGGGCAAAAAGGGGACACGAGATTGTTTTGGCAGATAAGACAAAGGAGAATCCAAAGAGCTTCTACAAATACATAAAGGGCAAAAGAGTAACAAGGGAGAGAGTAGGGCCTCTTAAGGATCAACAAGGTCATCTATGTGTGGATCCACAAGAGATGGGTGAGATCCTAAATGAATATTTCACATCCGTATTTACTGTTGAGAAAAGCATGGATGTTAGGGAACTTGGAGAAATAAATAGTGATGTCTTGAGGAGTGTACATATTACAGAGAAGGAGGTGCTGGAAGTCTTAAAGCGCATCAAGGTAGATGAATCCCCGGGACCTGATGAAGTGTATCCCAGAACATTGTGGGAGGCGAGGGAGGAAATTGCACATCCCCTAGCCGAGATATTTGAATCATCGATAGTCACGGGTGAGGTGCCTGAAGATTGGAGAGTGGCAAATGTTGTGCCTTTGTTTAAAAAGGGGTGCAGGGAAAAGCATGGGAACTACAGGCCAGTGAGCCTCACATCTGTAGTGGGTAAATTGTTGGAAGGTATTTTGAGAGACAGGATCTACAGGCATTTAGAGACGCAAGGACTGATTAGGGACAGTCAGCATGGCTTTGTGAGTGGAAAATCATGTCTCACAAATTTGATTGGGTTTTTTGAAGGGGTAACCAAGAAGGTAGATGAGGGCAGTGTAGTTGAAGTTGTCTACATGGACTTTAGCAAGGCCTTTGACAAGGTACCGCATGGCAGATTGTTGCATAAGGTTAAATCTCACGGCATCCAGGGTGAGGTATCTAAATGGATACAAAATTTGGCTTCTTCACAGAAGCCAGAGGGTGGTTGTAGAGGGTTGTTTTTCAAACTGGAGGCCTGTGACCAGCAGTATGGTGTGGAGATGCCGGCGTTGGACTGGGGTAAACACAGTAAGAAGTCTAACAACACCAGGTTAAAATCCAACAGGTTTATTTGGTAGCAAAAGCCACTAGCTTTCGGAACAGGCTGTCCCTTCGTCAGGTGGGTGGGAGTTCTGATTACAAACAGGGCACAAAGACACAAACTCAATTTGAAACTTGATGCACACCAGCAGTGTGCCTCAGGGATCAGTGCTGGGTCCACTGTTATTTGTCATTTATATCAATGATTTGGATGAGAATATAGGGGGCATGGTTAGTAAGTTTGCAGATGACACTAAGATTGGTGGCATTGTGGACAGTGAAGAAAGTTATCTCCAATTGCAACAGGATCTTGATCAATTGGGCCAGTGGGCTGACGAATGGCAGATGGAGTTTAATTTAGACAAATGCGAGGTGATGCATTTTGGTCGATTGAACCAGGGCAGGACTTATTCAGTTAATGGTAGGGCGTTGGGGAGAGTGACAGAACAAAGAGATTGAGGGGTACATGTTCATAGCTCCTTGAAAGTGGAGTCACAGATGGACAGAGTGGTGAAGAAGGCATTCGGCATGCTTGGTTTTATTGGTCAGAACATTGAATACAGGAGTTGGAATGTCTGGTTGAAGCTGTACAAGACATTGGTAAGGCCACACTTGGAATACTGTGTGCAATTCTGGTCACCCTATTATAGAAAGGATATTATTAAACTAGAAAGAGTGCAGAAAAGATTTACTAGGATGCTGACGGGACTTGATAGATTGAGTTATAAGGAGAGGCTGGATAGACTGGGACGTTTTTCTCTGGAGCATAGAAGGCTGAGGGGTGATCTTATAGAGGTCTATAAAATAATGAGAGGCACAGATCAGCTAGATAGTCAATATCTTTTCCCAAAGGTAGGGGAGTCTAAAGCTAGAGGGCATAGGTTTAAGGTGAGAGGGGAGAGATACAAAAGTGTTCAGAGGGGCAATTTTTTCACAGAGGGTGGTAGGTGTCTGGAACAAGCTGCCAGAGGTAGTAGGAGAGGCGGGTACAATTTTGTCTTTTAAAAAGCATTTAGATAGTTACATGGGTAAGATGGGTACAGAGGGATTTGGGCCAAATGCGGGCAATTGGGATTAGTTTAGGGGTTTTAAAAAAATGGGTGGCATGGACAAGTTGGGCCGAAGGGCCTGTTTCCATGCTGTAAATCTCTATGACTCTATCTGGGAGGACTCTCCTTGGTTCTCAGCCTGCTGGGCATAGTTGGCTCTGGGATAACTATGATTTTGTGGCCGGCACCTGGTCCAGATGTTTTTTCAGGATGGCTTCATCCAAGCATACTCTGTAGGATACAGGCCCCATCCTCGACTCAACCATTCCAGGCAACCATGCAGGATAATTGGGCTTCTTGTTGTTTTTCCTTTTCCCCTCTCCCCCAGGTTGTGGAATAGCAAACATAATCTGGTGCAGAGTCGTCTGCCCATGAGCAATTCTGCGGGTGCTATTCCTGTAGTAGCCTGGGGGGTTGTCCTATAGTCAAATCCCCAATGGGAGGGCTTGATGTCCATTGCTGCTGGTGGCTTTTGGACATTTTGGCTTTCCTCAGATTCGCCGTGCTCAACTACCACCAAACATACCATGGCCATTGGCAGAATTCAATCCTGAATACTGCCAATGGCCATGGCATGTTTGGAATACTAAATAAATTAATGTCACAAATAAAAAATAAATCACTTCAGTAACCTTTTCTTACTATTCCTTTGTGGGTGTAGTCATTGCTGCCACCATCTATTCTTTTGGATTTGACTCGGGGTGGGGGTGGGTGGGGGGGATGATTTTGCACTCTCATTTTCATCAGGCAGGAAGGGCGACAGGAGCAGAACATCTCGCGAGAATGTCGCAATCACTTCTCAGGCCGACAGAAAAGCCGAACACGGTTGTGTCTGCGCTTGGCCAGTTCAAGGTCAGGAACATAATCTCCATGTAATTGCATATAATTATCAGGCCTCTACACTTGATTCATCCCTTCCCATAAGAAAGTCCACTCATGTCGAAGTGACGGCAGACTGGTGTGAATCATGACTGGTTTTCCATGGCATTCACCTGATGGGCACATCTCCCAGAGGAGCTCAGGTGAGTGCATTGCTCAGTGGGGAAAGGGACATGCCTGGGCACTATCCAGGCACTGCCCTGACTCTGCCAGGCACTGGACCAGGCACTGCCCTAATACTGCCATTAGGACCACTATTTGGGCATTGCACAGGCGTTGCCCCAGCACAGTGGGTGTGGTGGTGTGCGGGGGCCATTGTGCCATCATGCAAGCCGCCCTTTTCGGTTTTTCTCATGGAAGTCTGGGACAATATAGCAGAGAAAGCTGTTGTTGATGCCAATGGCTTCAATGCAACTCAAGGGCAATTCAGGATGGGCAACAAATACTGGTCAAACCAGCTCTGTGCACAACCCATAAATTAATTTTTAAAAATTACCCTGAGGAACTAAGGAGCGATGTCCTGGAACTGAGGTGGTGATGACCTCCAACTATCACCACCATCTTTCTTTGTGACAGGTATGGCTCTAATCAGCAGAGGGTTTTGTCCCTGATTCCCACTGACTTCAGTTTTGCAAGGGTCCTTGATGCCACACTTGGTCAAATTATGCCCTGGTGTGAAGGGCAGTCACTCTCACCTCATCTCTGGAACTCAGCTCATTTGTCTGTTTTGAAATCAAGACTGTGATGATGTCATTAGCTGAATGACCCTGGTGGAACCCAAATAGAGCAACTGTGGGTAAGGTATCGCTAAGTAAATGCTATTGTTGATGACCCTTTCCATCACTTTACTGATGATCGAGTACAGACATGGGATGTATTTAACCGGATTGAATTTGTCCTGCTTTTTGGGTAAAGGGCACACCTGGGCAATTTTCCAAATTGCCGAGTAGATGTCAGAGTTGTAGCTGTACTGGAGCTGATTGGCTAGGGGCACAATTATGATACTTTTCTCCACCCTCCCCTTCCCACAAATTCCCACCGCACAAATCCACTCTGTACCCACCCCCACGTGCATCTCCCTCACTACAAATCTACATCATATCTTCTGCGCCTTTTTACTCCTTAACGGAGCAGAGGCCACAGATAAATTCTTTCTATCAGGTAGACTTTTGGGCCAAACTCTCCAGTTGTTGCCAGGTATAGTCCTCAGCTCTCCGCTGCTTTCTGTATCCCGCCTCCAATTGTTCCTGGGTATGCCTTGCTTTCTCATTCCTTGTGGGTTCCATGTGATAGCTGTGTAACGTTGTTCTGTGACTTCCTCATTAGAATGATATCAGATCCACAAGAATGAAAGCTATAAAAGATTATTGACCACTCAGGAATATCACGGAATATCAGTGTGCAGAGGACATTGAAAATCTGCAAAGGGATGTAGATAGTTTGAGTGAATGGGCAATGGTCTGGCAGATGGAGTACAATGTTGGTAAATGTGAAGTTAAAAATTACAGCATGCTGCTGTGCAGAGGGACCTGGGTGTCCATGTACATGGATCACAAAAAATGGTTTGCAGGTGCAGCAGGTAATTAAGAAGGCAAATGGAATTTTGTCCTTCATTGCTAGAGGGATGGAGTTTAAAAACAAGGTAGTTATGCTGCAGCTGTAAAAGGTGCTGGTGAGGCCACACCTGGAGTACTGTGTACAGTTTTGGTCTCCTTACTTGAGAAAGGACATACTGGCACTGGAGGGGGTGCAGAGGAGATTCACTAGGTTGATTCCAGAGTTGAGAAGGTTGCCTTGTGAGGAGAGACTGAGTAGACTGGGATTATACTCATTGGAACTTAGAAGAATGAGGGGGGGATCTTATAGAAACATATAGTTTATGAAGGGAATGGATAAGATAGAAGCAGGGAGGTTCTTTCCACTGGTGGGTGAAACTAGAACTCGGGGGCATAGCCTCAAAATAAGGGGGAGCAGATTTAGGACTGAGTTGAGGAGGAACGTCTTCACCCAAAGGGTTGTGAATCTGTGGAATTCCCTGCCCAGTGAAGCAGTTGAGTCCACCTCGTTGAATATTTTTAAGGCAAAGATAGATTTTTGAACAGTAAAGGAATTAAGGGTTATAGTGAACGGGCGGGTAAGTGGAGCTGGGTCCATGAGAAGATCAGCCATGATCTTATTGAATGGTGGAGCAGACCCGAGAGGCCAGATGGCCTACTCCTGCTCCTAATTCTTATGTTTAACTACATGAGGAATAAATTCCCATAAGAAAGTCCACTCATGTCGAAGTGACGGCAGACTGGTGTGAATCATGACTGGTTTTCCATGGCATGCACCTGATGGGCACATCTCCCAGAGGAGCTCAGGTGAGTGCATTGCTCAGTGGGGAAAGGGACATGCCTGGGCACTATCCAGGCACTGCCCTGACTCTGCCAGGCACTGGACCAGGCACTGCCCTAATACTGCCATTAGGACCACTATTTGGGCATTGCACAGGCGTTGCCCCAGCACAGTGGGTGTGGTGGTGTGCGGGGGCCATTGTGCCATCATGCAAGCCGCCCTTTTCGGTTTTTCTCATGGAAGTCTGGGACAATATAGCAGAGAAAGCTGTTGTTGATGCCAATGGCTTCAATGCTGCTTTTTCTGCCCACTATCGGCCTTTGATGATGTAAGAACCTTGCCAAGGCTAGTCTTCCTTCACCATAATCCTTTGTTTACAAACCACAAAAGATGCGGTTTACAAACAGACCGCATCTGCGGCTTACAGCACACAAGTCCAAGCCCAGGAGCCTAATGAACACTGGTCTGGGGTGAGGCAGTGGGTGTTAAGCCCCCTCTGCTCATTTCCCATTGGGCGAGTTTCCGCTCGCTCAGGAAGCCCATAGGGAGATCTATCGATGATCTCTTGTGTCCTTCGTGGCCACCATAATAGCCGATAGTTGGGAAAAATCAGCCATTGGTTTCTTACCCAACACAAGAGCTTGCTGGAGGTCATGGTCTTTTATTCAAAAGGCCTTCATTAATATCACAAACTATTTACAAGGCTATAAGAGATCAGGACATACCTACAGCTCCTCTCCAAGGTGTTTCTCACTTACCGTCTCTCAGTAAATGTCATCACTGTGACATAGTTTACTATTAAGGGAGGCAGTGACATAGTGGTATTGTCACTGGACTAGTAACCCAGGGGAATATGCTCAGAAGGCAGGTTCAAATCCCACCATGACAGATGGCACAATAAAAATTTCAATAAAAATCTGGAATTACAAGTTTAATAGTGAGCATGAAACTATTGCTAATTGTCATAAAATGGCTTTTAGGGAAGGAGATCTGCCATCCTAACCTGGTGTGGCCTACATGTGATTCCAGACCCACAGTAATGTGGTTGACTCTTAACTGACCTCTGAAATGGCCTCGCAAACCATTCAACTCAAGGGCAATTCAGGATGGGCAACAAATACTGGTCAAACCAGCTCTGTGCACAACCCATAAATTAATTTTTAAAAATTACCCTGAGGAACTAAGGAGCGATGTCCTGGAACTGAGGTGGTGATGACCTCCAACCATCACCACCATCTTTCTTTGTGACAGGTATGGCTCTAATCAGCAGAGGGTTTTGCCCCTGATTCCCACTGACTTCAGTTTTGCAAGGGTCCTTGATGCCACACTTGGTCAAATTATGCCCTGGTGTGAAGGGCAGTCACTCTCACCTCATCTCTGGAACTCAGCTCATTTGTCTGTTTTGAAATCAAGACTGTGATGATGTCATGAGCTGAATGACCCTGGTGGAACCCAAATGGAGCAACAGTGGGTAAGGTATCGCTAAGTAATTGCTATTGTTGATGACCCTTTCCATCACTTTACTGATGATCGAGTACAGACATGGGATGTATTTAACCGGATTGAATTTGTCCTGCTTTTTGGGTAAAGGGCACACCTGGGCAATTTTCCAAATTGCCGAGTAGATGTCAGAGTTGTAGCTGTACTGGAGCTGATTGGCTAGGGGCACAATTATGATACTTTTCTCCACCCTCCCCTTCCCACAAATTCCCACCGCACAAATCCACTCTGTACCCACTCCCACGTGCATCTCCCTCACTACAAATCTACATCATATCTTCTGAGCCTTTTTACTCCTTAACGGAGCAGAGGCCACAGATAAATTCTTTCTATCAGGTAGACTTTTGGGCCAAACTCTTCAGTTGTTGCCAGGTATAGTCCTCAGCTCTCCGCTGCTTTCCTGTATCCCGCCTCCAGTTGTTCCTTGGTCTGCCTTGCTTTCTCATTCCTTGTGGGTTCCATGTGATAGCTGTGTAACGTTGTTCTGTGACTTCCTCATTAGAATGATATCAGATCCACAAGAATGAAAGCTATAAAAGATTATTGACCACTCAGGAATATCACGGAATATCAGTGTGCAGAGGACATTGAAAGTCTGCAAAGGGATGTAGATAGTTTGAGTGAATGGGCAATGGTCTGGCAGATGGAGTACAATGTTGGTAAATGTGAAGTTAAAAATTACAGCATGCTGCTGTGCAGAGGGACCTGGGTGTCCATGTACATGGATCACAAAAAATGGTTTGCAGGTGCAGCAGGTAATTAAGAAGGCAAATGGAATTTTGTCCTTCATTGCTAGAGGGATGGAGTTTAAAAACAAGGTAGTTATGCTGCAGCTGTAAAAGGTGCTGGTGAGGCCACACCTGGAGTACTGTGTACAGTTTTGGTCTCCTTACTTGAGAAAGGACATACTGGCACTGGAGGGGGTGCAGAGGAGATTCACTAGGTTGATTCCAGAGTTGAGAAGGTTGCCTTGTGAGGAGAGACTGAGTAGACTGGGATTATACTCATTGGAACTTAGAAGAATGAGGGGGGGATCTTATAGAAACATATAGTTTATGAAGGGAATGGATAAGATAGAAGCAGGGAGGTTCTTTCCACTGGTGGGTGAAACTAGAACTCGGGGGCATAGCCTCAAAATAAGGGGGAGCAGATTTAGGACTGAGTTGAGGAGGAACGTCTTCACCCAAAGGGTTGTGAATCTGTGGAATTCCCTGCCCAGTGAAGCAGTTGAGTCCACCTCGTTGAATATTTTTGAGGCAAAGATAGATTTTTGAACAGTAAAGGAATTAAGGGTTATAGTGAGCGGGCGGGTAAGTGGAGCTGAGTCCATGAGAAGATCAGCCATGATCTTATTGAATGGTGGAGCAGACCCGAGAGGCCAGATGGCCTACTCCTGCTCCTAATTCTTATGTTTAACTACATGAGTTTGCTGAATCAATGAGGAATAAATTCCGACCACACTTGGCCCAGGTCAATTTACTGCTCAGAAATAAATCCAGATTTCTAGATTCGGCATCTGAGGTCTGGATAGTCAAATTTAGTATTAAAAATCAATCACTTTTATTCTGTCGGCGGCGGCACAGTAGCACAGTGGTTAGCACTGCTGCTTCACAGCTCCAGAGACCTGGGTTCGATTCCCGGCTTGGGTCACTGTCTGTGTGGAGTTTGCACATTCTCCTCGTGTCTGCATGGGTTTCCTCCGGGTGCTCCGGTTTCCTCCCACAGTCCAAAGATGTGCGGGTTAGGTTGATTGGCCAGGTTAAAAATTGCCCCTTAAAGTCCTGAGATATGTAGGTTAGAGGGATTAGTGGGTAAATATGTGGGGGTAGGGTCTGGGTGGGATTGTGGTCGGTGCAGACTCGATGGGCCGAATGGCCTCCTTCTGCACTGTAGAGTTTCTATGATTTCTATGACTTTTATTCTGTGTTCGTTGTAACAAGGTCAATGATTCCATTTTTAATTATAACATCTGGCTTCTGTAAGCATCTTATTTCTGTTAGATTTCTTTATTAATCATAGATTGATTTGTATTTTTAAAAGTTATAAAACAGATTATCAAGAAATGCACCTTCATTAAGTTATAATAGGTGAACTAATGTAACAGACAATTATTATTGAAAAGGGATGGATCTATATTTTTAAATTAATGCTGCATAAAGCTAGATTTTTTGGAAAAAGGCAGAGCAAGCAGAAAACATGTAAAAGGAAGAAATTCCTTTCCAATGTTAATATGCTGTCAAAACCCAGAAGAATAAAACACATTGTTTAATCTGACTAAGATTAGTTCATAATCTCACCTTCTTTAACACAGTTCCCAACGCTTTCCGTTTCCTTCCTCCCTCCCATACCCATCCCCCTATGTTTCCCCGCCCCCTCACACAATTTCATTCACCTCCTCTTTGTCTCTTCAAGTCGTATTTTACCCCATTCTTTTCTCCTCCCCTCCTCAACTGGTTCCCTCTTCCCTGCTCAACTCTTCCCCTAACCTCTCTCCTTCCTACCACACTCCCTCTTCACACCCACCCTTTCCTTTATCCTCGCCCCTCTTTCACCCACCCTTTTGCCCTTCCTATATCAAATTACCACCCTCCCTTCCCTCCTTTTCCTTACTACTTGTACGACCTCTTCCCTCCCCATTTCACAGACCCTTTTCCCCTTTTCTTTCATCTTTTCTCACTTTGATGTTCCCATTTCCTGCAGCACCTTCAACAAAATAACTTCTAGTTAATTAGCAACACATGGAAATGAAGGTCGTTCACATATCCATCGAAAGTTGGATGTGCAAGGTGCTTCATTCCATTTTCCATCCAATTTTGCTTCAACACAATGCTCATTGTTCTTCACATTATTTGGCTCTCCAGGTGCCCAAAACCTGCAATATTGAGATTGGAAAGAAAATCAACAAGGAATCAGAGAAATTTGATTTTTTTATCACTTCAGGAGCATTGAGGGATTATTGTTAGAATGACAGTATGATGGTGAGCTGAGACAGGATGAAGTTTCTCAGGCACGTTTAGATGAAACTGATGGACAAGGAATCTCCATGTAAGGTCACAAAGACTTGTAAAAATTCAGATCTGAACATACGTGTTGGTTTTGAGTTGTTAACGCTCTTGCCAAAAAGACAGATGGCTCACGTTGCACTCCAGAGACTTGAGTACATAACCAAGGCTGACACCCGCTTGCAGTGTTAGAAGGAAGGGGTGCTATCTTTTGAATGAAATGTTAAATCAAGATGCCATCAACCCTCTCAGATGGATGTAAAAGTTCCCATGGCAATTTGGGTTGGAGTTCTCCCTTGTATGCATAATATTGGTGCCATTGTTAAGACTGCCTTTCCACCTCTGTAACAACACCCAATTTCACTCCTGCCTCAGCTCATCAGCTTTAATACCCTCAAGAAAGCCTTCGTTACCTCCAAGCATGACTGTTCCATATCACACCTGGCTGGCTTCTCACATTCTGCCCTACGTAAACTTGTTTCATCCAAAACTGCAATTTCTCAATTTGCCCCAAGCCCCATCTATCCACCAGGCCTGTGCTCAATGACCTACACTGGGTCCTGAAGAAGTAACACTTTGATTTAATTCCTGAATTTGATTTCATCATAACTTCATCCCTACCTATCTCTGTAATCTCCTCTGGGCCCACAACCCTCTGGGATATCTGCACACATCTAATTCTGGTCAATTGACCATTCTTAAATTTAATTGGCTCCGTTATTGGTGGCCAGGCCTTCAACTGCATGGACCTCATTTCTGGGATTGTCTCTGCCACTTTACTATCCTTTCCTCCTGTGAGACACAATTTAAAACTCATCTCTTAAACTTCTAGGCATTTTCCCTAATATCACCTTACGCGGCTCGGAATCAAATTTTGCTTCAAAACATCCCTGTGAAGAGCACTGGAAAGTTTCATCACATTAAAAATGTCTGAGTATTAGTCATTATTTTTGTTGTGGTATTCTGACCAAATAATTGTCGCTCAACCAACATCCAAATTTTGTGGGGGGCATTTCTGTGAGCAAATTAGCTGCCAACATGACATAAGCAACTGTGGGCGGTATTTTACCATTTTTTTGTCTAAGTGCTGGGTGGAGTTGAAACTGGGAGAGTTCCAGATCCTTGTTTTTGGGCACATTTTTAGCCCCCCCGCCCCCATACGCACTCTGGCTGCAAAATTTTGAGTGGCTACGATTCTCGCTGCAGGAGCCTGTGGGCAGAACGCGCCCAAAACCCTGCAGCTCCGATCGGAGCCTCCAACTGTGCATGCGCAAAAACAAAATAATGCAGCTCCACTGCCACATCCCTCCCGCTCTGGATAATGCCTCGCCCTGCCCATCCCCACAGACGTTGGACCCGACCCCCCACATTAGCTACCCCCTTATCCCCCCCCCGTCTTCCCCGCCACCCAGACTGATCGCAGCTTCCCCACCGATCGCAGGCAGAGTGGCAGCGACCCCCCCTCCCATCCAACGTGGACCCATCTGTACATGGCCTCAATCTCACCTGACTCCAATGGATGCATGACACCTGCCTCTCTGTCCCCAATCATAGAGGCACTGATCCACGGCCCCATGCTCCCCCTACCCGCCGCCCCCCCCGCCCCATCCCCCATCAACACACCTGCAAGTGCTCACCTGCCTTCTCCTCAATGCTAACAAGCAAACTGCATTGAACTTGCTGGAATGCTCTGCCAAACTGCCTGCAGTTGATCTGCCCTAACAAGGGGCAGCCCCTTAAAAACCCCAAGGATGGACAGGTAGGCAGTGCAGGGAAAATTGGCAAAGTCAGCGCCCAGATTCACAGAGGGCAACCTCAGCAGGTTACTGAATGCAGCAGAGGTGAGGCGGGGCATCCTCTTCAACCCAGCAGAACGCAGTCCCGGAGGAGGTGATGGCAAAGCAGCCTGGGAGGCAGTTGTCACCTCGGCTAGTGCCATGGGATTGTCCCGCACAACAGTGTAGCAGTGTCGTAAAAAGGTTATCTTCCCCCCCAAATCACCCCACATTCCCTCCACCCCACAGCACCCTGCATGCTTCCAGCCCCTGACCCCCAAGCATGTCCTTCCTCCTCCCTCAAGCGTGCCACTGCGCTTGCCCTCTGAGGGCCAACCCCTGATACTCTACAGGAGTCACAGCATCATTTCTTTCATGGCTCCTTCTGTCCCCACGGGAGAAGAATGTCCATAACACCAGAGAGAGGGCGAAGACAGGGGATGGTGAACCTGACCTCCGGGTCCTCACCCCCTTTGAGGAGCGGGCGCTGGAACTGTCCAGAGAGGAGGACATCCAGGTTATCAGCAACAGCATGGTCGGGCTGGAGTCGAGAAGTGAGCACCTGTCAATCCTCCATCACGTTGAGTCAATTACTCATGTGTGAGGGGCAAGGTTTAAAGGAGATGTACAAGGCATCTATTTACACAAAGGGTGATGGATGCCTGGAACTCGCTGCTGGGGGAGGTAGTGGAAGCAGATACGATAGTGAGGGGCGTCTGGACAAACACATAAATAGGATGGGAATAGAGGGATACGGTCCCCAGAAGGGTAGGGGGTTTTAATTCAGAATGGCAGCATGGTCGCTGCAGGCTTGGAGGCCGAATGGCCTGTTCCTGAGCTGTAATTTTCTTTGTGCTTTGTTCTATGTTCATTGGGGAAATGTCAACCAACTTTCTGGCATCCCAGATTTCTCTCCCTCCCTTGCACTTAACCTTGTGCCCTTGTTGCAGGAGCAGATCTGGAGTCAGCATGGCCATCTGGCATCACAGATCCTACTGCTGCTCCCATCCATCCTGAGACTGACAGCTCCGAAGACTCCTCGGAGGAAGCGGATGAAGGGACCTCCGAGGTGTCAGCTGCCACCTCACAAGTCACCATCCCAGACACTCACATCGGTGGATCCAGTTAGAAGTGAGGCTTCTGGGTCACACTCTGGTGAGCACGACACAACTGATAATGTGCATTACGCAGTGGCTGAGTCATAGCAGGCCACAGCGGAGTCCTAGACGGCCACAGCGGAGTCCCAGACGGCCGCAGCCGAGTCACAGCAGGCCACAGCGGAGTCCCAGACGGCCGCAGCCGAGTCACAGCGGGCCGCAGCCGAGTCCCAGACGGCCGCAGCCGAATCACAGTGGGCCGCAGCCGAGTCCCAGACGGCCGCGGCCGAGTCACAGCGGGCCACAGCTGAGGGACATAGAACATAGAACATAGAACATTACAGCGCAGAACAGGCCCTTCGGCCCACGATGTTGCACCGACCAGTTAAAAAAAAACTGTGACCCTCCAACCTAAACCAATTTCTTTTCGTCCATGAACCTATCTACGGATCTCTTAAACGCCCCCAAACTAGGCGCATTTACAACTGATGCTGGCAGGGCATTCCAATCCCTCACCACCCTCTGGGTAAAGAACCTACCCCTGACATCGGTTCTATAACTACCCCCCCTCAATTTAAAGCCATGCCCCCTCGTGCTGGATTTCTCCATCAGAGGAAAAAGGCTATCACTATCCACCCTATCTAAACCTCTAATCATCTTATATGTTTCAATAAGATCCCCTCTTAGCCGCCGCCTTTCCAGCGAAAACAATCCCAAATCCCTCAGCCTCTCCTCATAGGATCTCCCCTCCATACCAGGCAACATCCTGGTAAACCTCCTCTGCACCCTCTCCAAAGCCTCCACATCCTTCCTGTAATGTGGGGACCAGAACTGCACACAGTACTCCAAGTGCGGCCGCACCAGAGTTGTGTACAGTTGCAACATAACGCTACGACTCCTAAATTCAATCCCCCTACCAATAAACGCCAAGACACCATATGCCTTCTTAACAACCTTATCTACTTGATTCCCAACTTACTGAACAGGATTCTCGAGGTTCTGCGGCCCATGGCTAAGAGGCTCGAGAGTTTGCACGAGGCCCAGCGAGACGGCGCTGAGACAAAGCGGACTATGACAGCGGCCCTTGAGAATGTGGCCCAGTCGCAGAGGGTCATGGCTGCAGGGCCTTGCCCAGTCTCAGAGGGCACTTGCTGCAGCCATTGACAGGTAGTCCCCAACTCAGGTGGCCATTGCAGAGGGCTCGACCATCATGGGTAGAACACAGGTGATCCTCCAGGACTGGCAGGGCCAGGTGACACCAGAGCTTTTGGAGGTCGCTACAGAAGCACCCCCGTCTCATGGAGTGACCCAGGGGCCCACTGGAACCCCAAGAGAGGAGGTAGGGCTCGAGCCCATGCCGGGACCTTCCAGCCAGGAGACTGGCTGTGGCTACACCTTCTGACTCCCCGCTTCCTGACACTGGGACATCTCAGGGACAGTGGGATGAAGAGGGTGTCATGGATACGTCCCAGACACCTGGAAGCCGGCCAGGGCCCTCAAGGTCCAGGCCCTGCAGAGGATGCCCACCAAACGCATCACAGGCCCCTGCCGAGGTAGGCAGCTGGCCCCCTCCACCTCCGGTGTACATTTTGGGGAGTCACTGAGGTGTAGTGATAGGCCACATAAGGTTACGAAGTTGTAGTTGTACTAAGATGGAACGGGTGAAGGGGTGCACCAGTTAGATTTTTAAGCACCTTAACGTTTTCTGTTCACACACTTTTATGTTAGCATTTATTATTTAGACACTTTTATTGTAAACAAATTTCTTTCAACCACCCACCTGTGACTAATTTGTCTCAAACAGGAATGCTATTACCCTGACGGTCGCCGGAGGGATCCTTCATGTTGATGTCAGTTAGGGAGGCCCCTCAATGCTGTGTCACAAGCGATTCCCTCCCATTCTCCCACCCCATCTGCCCCAGGACCCTGTATGGGGGTTTCAGATCCCTTACCCACTACATAGACTTGGTGCCAGCATACATGTGGAGCTCAGGTAGGAGTCAGACTAGTTTGCACCAGGGCATCATCATAATGGTGCTTAGCAAGTCGTCATCACCCTCCTGCCCGCCAAAGAAACCCATTAACACAGCGTACCCCGGCCCACCACTCTGGTGTGACAATGCTGCAGGAGAAAGTAGGACTTTGACCGGGGGGGGGGAATGGAACCCACGTGCAGAAACACAGGCCCCTGGTGAGCAAAGCACCTCCCTCGCCGCCCTCACGTGCCTGATCCTTGCTGCCAGCCCTCCAGCGCCTGGGTGGTGTTACTCAGCATTGTCCTCCTCCTCTTCCTCCTCCTCCTGCTGGACAGCCTCCTCCCCAGCGACGCCCGGCTGGTCGGCCTCCACATCGTCCTCCTCCTCCTCCAAACGGTCACCTCGCTTCTGCGCCAGGTTGTGAAGGACACAGCACCGCACCATCACAATGTGGGAAGAAATCAGGGCGCTGTATTGTAGGGCCCCACCAGAGCGGTCCAGATACCTGAACCTCATTTTCAGGAGCCCTCGGCGCCTCTGCACTATAGAGCAGGTGGCAACGTGGGCCTCATTATACTGGGTCTCCGCATCAGTCTCAAGCCTCTGCATAGGCGTCATCAGCCAAGTCTGAAGCGGGTACTCCATGTCACCCAAGAACCATCCCTGGCTCCTCCTCAAAGGCCTCTGGTATGTCTGAGCTCTGCAGTATGAAACTGTTATGCATGCTGCCGGGGTGTCTGACGCAGACGTGCATGATCACCTTGTGGTCACAAACCAATTTCCCATTTAGGGAATGGAACCCCTTTCTGTTGATGAATCGTTGTGGATTCTGAAGTGGGGCCTTGAGGGTGACATGGAAGAGCCTATAGCCCACTGTGCTTTAGACATCCCCGCAATGGCCACGAATCCTGCAGCTCCCTGCCGGGCCTGGCCCAGGTGAAATTTAACATACTAGCCAGCCCAGGCATACAGGGCATCCGTGACATCCTTCACACAGGTGGGGACAACTGACTGGGAAATGCCACATTCATCCCCACTGGGGGTCTGGAAGGAGCCAGTGACATCAAAGTTTAAAGTGGTCGTTAATTTGACAGCCAGCGAGAGTGGGTGCCCCCCCCGCACCCCGAGGTGCCAGGTTCTGCAACATGTTGTAATGTCTCCTTTTGGAGCTGTCGGCGGCACACAGTGTCCGACATTTATTTAAATGACACTCGTGTGGAACTGCCGGCGTCTCCGCACCCTCCTTCTCCTGCGCCCCCCTCCCCCCCCAACTACCGCTCCAGCCCCCACCCCTGGCGAATTATGCCATGTCCAACCACTGGTGGCCATCTCCTTCTACTCCATGGGAGAGACAGATGGGGAGATTAAGGAACGCTGCTTGCCACTAGCCCAGCAACACACACTGCCCATACTTCCCATCCGCCCTCCCCAAAGGACCCTGCCAGCAACACACACCACCCCCTCCATTGCCCCGCACAGGCCCCCACAGCAACACAGCCCCTCCATCCCCCCCACAGGCCCCCCACAGCAATACAGCCCCTCCATCCCCAAGACCCAAGGCCAATCGCGCCTTTACCAACGGCTGATCCGGGCGCCCGAATCGGCCAGCGAGCCGATTTAAATGCATTTGCATGTATTTAAATCGGCAAAATGAAGCCCACGCCCAACTTACCCAAGGATTCCCATTTTACGAGGCTCCGATCGGATCGGCGTCCGCGCATTTACCGTGTTGCTGAATTCAGGTCCGATGGGGCTTCAACTCAGCAACTGAACCGCCGAATCGCCCCCGACCACCCTTCGCGAACCGCCCCCGCGAACCACCCCGGCAGCCGCCCCCCGCCCAATCGGACGACCCTGGGACACAGGCCCCGCCACCAGCACCCCCGCCCCCCCGGATCGGACCCCCCGGGCCCCCGACCTACATCGATCGCTGGTGTCCGTCGAAAGCATCTTGCGATCCTGGCCTTGCTGTGGAGATGCCGGTGTTGGACTGGGGTGGGCACAGTAAGAAGTCTCACAGCACCAGGTTAAAGTCCAACAGGTTTATTTGGTAGCAAATACCATAAGCTTTCGGAGCACAGCTCCTTCGTCAGATGGAGTGGATATCTGTTCTCAAACAGTGCAAACAGACACAGAAATCAAATTACAGAATACTGATTAGAATGCAAATCTCTACAGCCAGCCAGGTCTTAAATGTACAGACAATGTGGGTGGAGGGAGCATTCAACACAGGTTAAAGAGATG
Organism: Mustelus asterias; assembly: GCF_964213995.1. Classification (NCBI taxonomy): domain Eukaryota; kingdom Metazoa; phylum Chordata; class Chondrichthyes; order Carcharhiniformes; family Triakidae; genus Mustelus; species Mustelus asterias. The sequence continues at coordinate 17,596,865 of NC_135819.1, forward strand.
TGTATTGTCTCCAGACAGAACAGCTAGTGAAATTCTGCAAGTCCAGGAGGCAAGCTGTGGGGGTTACTGATAATGTTGAGGGAGGACACATTGGGGGAATCTTGCAATGAGGCATTATGGGTGGAGCTCAGGAATAGGAAGGGTGAAATCACAATGTTGGATGTGTACGATAGACCTCCCAACAGCCTGCAGGAGACAGAGGAGCAGATGTGTAGTCAGATACTAGAAAGGTGTGGAAAAAGGGTAGTTTTGTTGGGTGACTTTAAATTCCCCCATATTGATTGGGACGCCCTTAAAGCCAGGAGCTCGGATGGAGAGCAATTTGTTAAATGTGTCCAGGAGGGCTTTTTGATTCAGTATGCTGACAATCCAACCAGGAAAGGGGCCATACTAGACTTGGTATTGGGGAATGATCCGGGCCAGGTGATTGATGTTTCAGTGGGGACCATTTTGGGCTTAGCGACCATAATTCTATCAGATTTTGGGTAGTCATGGATGAGGACAAGAGTGGTTTCTTAATTGGGTCAGGGCCAAATACATCCAAATTTGACAAGAACTGGGTAATATGGATTGGGAGCAGCTATTTGAGGGTAAAGCCACATCCCGTGTCCCTGCAAAAATGAAGGATAGAAATGGCAGGATTCACGAATCATGGATGACAAGGAAAATTGTAACTTAGTCAAAAGGAAAAAGGAAGCATACGATAGGTCGAGGCAACTAAAAACTGACAAAGCCTTTGAGAAGTATAAAGGAGAAAGAAACTTGAATGCAGAATTAGGAGGGCTAAAGAGGGACATGAAATATCTTTAGCAAACAGAGTCAAGGAGAATCCCAAGGCTTTTTTGGATATAGTAGGAGCAAGAGGATAGCAAGAGAAAGAATAGGCCCACTCAAGGACAATGGAGGGAAATTATGCGTGAAGTCACAGGAAGTGGGTAAGATCCTTATAGAGTACTTTGTATCGGTATTCACCAAGGAGAAGGACATGATGGATGTTGAGGTCAGGGATGAGTGTGTGAATGTTCTACAGAATGTCAATATATCGGAGGAGGGAGTGTTGGGTACCCTAAATTGCATTAAAGTAGACAGGGCTCAATGGGATCGATCCTAGGTTACTGTGGGAGGCTTGGGGAGAAATAGCTGGGGCCTTAATATATTTTCACATCTTCTTTGAGCACAGGCAGTTTTCCAGAGGGCTGGAGAATAGCCAATGTTGTTCCCTTGTTTAAGAAAGGAAGCAGGGATTATCTAGGAAATTATGGGCTGGTGAGCCTGACATCTGCGGTAGGGAAGCTTTTGGAGAAGATACTGAGGTTCAGGACAAATGCACATTTGGAAGATAATGGACGAGTTAGTGACAGACAGCATGGTTTTGTATGGTGAAGGTCACGTCTCACCAACTTGATTAAGTTTTTTGAGGAGGTGACAAAGATAATTCATGAAGGAAGAGCTGTGGATGTAGTTTATATAGACTTTAAGTTTATTTATTAGTGTCACAAGTAGGCTTACGTTAACACTGCAATGAAGCTACTGTGAAAATCCCCTAGTCTTCACACTCCGGTGCCTGTTCGGGTACACTGAAGGAGAATTTAGCATGGCCAATGCACCTTACCAGTATGTCTTTCGGACTGTGGGAGGAAACTGGAGCACTCGGAGGAAACCCATGCAGACACAGGGAGAACGTGCAGACTCCACATAGACAGTGGCGCAAGCTGGGAATCGAACCTGGGTCCTTGACGCTGTGAGGCAGCAGTGTTAACCACTGTGCCACCACTTTAGTAAGGCATTTGATAAAGTCCCATATGGCAAACTGGTACAAAAACTAAAATCACATGGGATTTGGGGTGGGCTAGCTAGATGGATACAAACTGGCTTGGTCATAGAAGACAGACAGGTGGAAGGGTGTTTTTCAGAATGAAGATCTGTAGCCAGTGGTGTTCCGCAGGGGTCAGTGCTGGGACCACAGTTGTTTGTGGTGTATCTAAATGATCTGGAGGAAAATGTGGGTGGTCTGATTAGTAAGTTTGCGGGTGACACTAAGATTAGTGGAGTTGCTGATAGTGCCGGGAGCTTGTGGCTTTTGCTACCAAATAAACCTGTTGGACTTCAACCTGGTGTTGTTAAACTTCTTACAGTGCCGGGATTGTCAGAGGATCCAACAGGATATAGATAGATTGGAGACTAGGGCATAGAAATAACAGATGAGTTTAATCAGATAAATGCGAGGTGATGCATTTTGGAAGATCAAATTTAGGTGTGAATTATACTGTAAAACGTAAAGTTTATTTATTAGTCACAAGTAAGGCTTACATTAACACTGCAATGAAGCTGCTGTGAAATTCCACTGGTCACCACAGTCCGGCGCCTGTTCGGGTCAATGCACCAAACCAGCATGTCTTTCAGAATGTGGGAGGAAACCCCCACCCAAAGGAAACCCATGCAGACATGGGGACAACATGCAAACTCCACACAGACAGTGACCCAAACCGGCAATCGAACCCGGGTCCCTGGCGCTGTGAAGCAGCAGTGCTAACCACTGTGCTACAGTACGGGCCCATAAATGGCAGAACCCTTAGGAACATTAACATGCAGAGGGATCTGGGTGTGCAGGTCCACAGTTCCCTAAAAGTGGCAACATAGGTGGCCATGGTGATTAAGAAGACATATGGTATGCTTGCCTTCATTGGCCGGGGCATTGCTTGCAAGAGTTGGCAAATCATGTTCCAGCTATATAAAACCTTGGTTAGACCACATTTGGAGTATTGCATGTAGTTCTGGTCACCACACTAACAGAAGGACGTGGAAGCTTTGGAGAGAGTGCAAAGAAGGTTCACCAGGACGTTGGCTGATCTCGAGGGTGTTGACTATGAGGAGAGGCTGAATAAACTAGGATTGTTTTCACTGGAAAGACAGAGGCTGAGGGGAGACCTGATAGTTAGTCAGAGGCTTTTCCTGGTTTTTAGTGTCATTTACAAGGGGGCACAGGTTCAAGGTGAGAGGAGGAATTTTTAAGGGAGATATATACGGGGGAAGTTTTTCATGCAGAGAGTGGTGGGTGCCTGGAACATGCTGCCGGAGGATGTGATGGAAGCAGGCACATTAGCAACATTGAAGAGGCATCTGGATGGGTACATGAATAGGGAGGGATTAGGGGGCTATGGACCAAGTAAGGGCAGAAGATTTCTTTTAGTTTAGTTAGGACATCATGATCGGCATGGGCTTGGAGGGCCAAAGGGCTTTTCCTGTGCTGTACTTTTCTTTGTTCTCATGTTTATGTGGGTAACTGTTATGTGGGTAACTGTTATGTGGGTAACTATTGAGAAAGATTGCAGCCTGAAGTGTACACACCTACTTAATAAAGCTCTTTAGTTTGTTAAATATCCACGGCCCCCTCGCCTCAATCCTGTGAAGTCCACACAAAATCCATGCCCTGTCTGACAGGTGAAGACTAAAGCAAGAAATTCTTTTCTGATTTTTGCCTAGTGAGTCTCAGTGTCAGTGAGGGCCATTGAAGCAAAGGTCTGCCAGTCTCATTCATGCAGACTGCAGCAAGTCCTTGCTGGGAGGCATCTTGTGATGAACGATGATGATGTTTCTGTGAGGGTGTCTCAACGTGAGACACTGGCTCATGGTGGTGTATAGTTTTGTTTTGGAATGGCATGAGGAGTCATGTGAAACCACCTGTGAGAATAAACAGCTCAGTCATAGTGTAACAATTACTATAGACTATTTATTAAATTAAAGAAAAGACAAATACACACAAACAAGACTATAATGGGATAAGACAAGTAAACACCGGATGTGACAAGCACTCACACAGTTTTATCTGGAAATTACCCCTTGTTCCAAATTATATCTATGATACCTGAACTCTGTAAGCCTCCCTGTTCCCAGATAACATCAGGCACAAGTCAGGAGTGTGATGGAATACTCCCCACTTGCCTGGATGGGTGCAGCTCCAACAACTCTCAAGAAGCTCGACACCATCCAGGACAAAGCAGCCCCGCTTGATTGGCAGAACATCTACAAACATCCACTCCCTCCACCACCGACGCTCAGTAGCAGCAGTGTGTACTATCTACAAGATGCACTGCAGCAATTCACCAAAGATCCTTAGACAGCACCTTCCAAACCCACGGCCACTTCCATCTCAAAGGACAAGAGCAGCAGATACATGGGAGCACCACCACCTGGAGGTCCCCTCCGAGTCACTCACCATCCTGACTTGGAAATATATCGTCGTTCCATCACAGTCGCTGGGTCAAAGTCCTGGAATTCCCTCTCTAATGTCATTTTGGGTCAACCCACAGCACGTGGACTGCAGCGATTCAAGAAGTCAGCTCACCACCGCCTTCTCAAGGGCAACTAGGGATGGGCAATAAATGCTGGCCAGCCAGTGGCACCCATGTCCCACGAATGAATTTTTAAAAAGTTCCAATGTAATGCTGTGCCAAAGACCTAATGATGGCCTTACATTCTGGTCAACTACATGAAACTTGAAACTGCCTGTGTGCAGTGGAAGATAGCAACACCTTTCATACCAATGGCTTGTCCACCATAAGCCCAAGGTCCGCCTGAATGCTGGGGTCTGGTGCTGCATACAGGTCTAGTTCATACAATATTCAGCGAGAGAAAACGTTATAATTTGCTCCGGTATCAATATTTACCTTCAAAGAACAAAGAACAGTACAGCACAGGAAACAGGCCCTTCGGCCCTCCAAGCCTGTGCCGCTCCATGGTCCAACTAGACCAATCGTTTGTATCACTCCATTCCCAGGCTGCTCATGTGACTATCCAGGTAAGTCTTAAACGATGTCAGCGTGCCTGCCTCCACCACCCTACTTGGCAGCGCATTCCAGGCCCCCATCACCCTCTGTGTAAAAAACGTCCCTCTGATATCTGAGTTATACTTTGCCCCTCTCACCTTGAGCCCGTGACCCCTCGTGATCGTCACCTCCGACCTGGGAAAAAGCTTCCCACTGTTCACCCTATCTATACCCTTCATAGTCTTGTACACCTCTATTAGATCTCCCCTCATTCTCCGTCTTTCCAGGGAGAACAACCCCAGTTTACCCAATCTCTCCTCATAGCTAAGACCCTCCATACCAGGCAACATCCTGGTAAATCTTCTCTGCACTCTCTCTAACGCCTCCACGTCCTTCTGGTAGTGCGACGACCAGAACTGGACGCAGTACTCCAAATGTGGCCTAACCAGCGTTCTATACAGCTGCATCATCAGACTCCAGCTTTTATACTCTATACCCCGTCCTATAAAGGCAAGCATACCATATGCCTTCTTCACCACCTTCTCCACCTGTGTTGCCACCTTCAAGGATTTGTGGACTTGCACACCTAGGTCCCTCTGTGTTTCTATACTCCTGATGACTCTGCCATTTATTGTATAACTCCTCCCTACATTATTTCTTCCAAAATGCATCACTTCGCATTTATCCGGATTAAACTCCATCTGCCATTTCTCCGCCCAATTTTCCAGCCTATCTATATCCTGCTGTATTGCCCGACAATGCTCTTTGCTATCCGCAAGTCCAGCGGATCCGTGTCTCCCCCAGCACGCCCACTATGAAAAGGTCCTCCTGCCGCTTGCCGGTTCTGAGGTTGAGGGCGGGGTGGGGTCAGGGGACATTAACTGAAGAGGAACCTTCATTTTCAGAGGAATCATCGCAGGGATACCAATGCAGATTCCTCCTCAGGTTCTGCATCAGCCAGGAGGCCCGCTTCTTCAGCTTCCATCTCCAAGTTCATGCCTTCACCATCTGGAGGGGCAAACGTGGAGTCAGTTTTGGGCTGAGGGCTGACACTGTCAGCATTCATCTTCATTGCCAGAAGTGAGGCCTGCTCGGTGGATGCTGCCGGTTATTTCTTCATGCCATTTTGAAGATTTGAACCATCCATTTGCCAGTCCATTTTTGCGACAGGTGATAAGGTGCTGTTCAGATGTGTCTGACACCATGAGAGAGCACAAGGTTCTGGAAATCTCCACTAGTAAAGGCCGTGCTGTTTTCAGGAACCAGGACTCTGTGTACTGAAGCTTTGTTGTAATTTCTCGATCGTTGTCTGTGAAGTTGTGGAGCTCATGAGATGCCCCTTCAGCCATTTGGTCTGTGCATCTCCCATGATTCAAAACATAGAACCCATAAAGAGCCTCATAAAGTCCACATGTTCACACACCCATGGCGCGCTAGGCCACTCCCATGGGTGTAGGGAGGCTGAGGGAGGGAATTGTTGATGTTTTTGGCACAGGCCACATCGCTTTAGCAAGTCCATGATGTCAGAGTCAAGACCGGGTGACCAGGTGTAATGACTAGCTCGCATTTTCATTTTTGTGACTCCAGGGTGTCCATTATCTGTTAATATTGGACATCATCCTGGGGGCAGAACAACTACTCAGGACCCCTAAAGAATGATTCTGTTCTCAACACTATTCTTGTTTAATAAGAAAGGGTTTCATTTCTTCAGAGGGACGTCCTTGAAATCTACTGTGGAGAATCATGTGCCTTATTTAAGATAAGGTGGGATCTTTTTGGTCCAGGCCTTAATCTGCCTTGTGGACACCAGCAAAGAAGTTAGGGCCACCACAACCTCTCTGACTCTGGTAAAGAAGCCACGTTTGTGGGCAATAGTTGGTGACTCAGTGCATCATCATTGGCTATCTGGGTTGCAGGGTAATGTTCCAGAAGATATTTGTAAGCTGCCAATAACAAGGCCCAGCACTGTATCCGAGCGGAGGCGATAGGGGGGATTGCCTTGCCCTCTTTGAAAAGGCCGAATAAGGGTTTATAGACGGTAACTGTTAAAAGAAAGTCTGATGAAATTTTTCACACCAAATACTACTGCCAACCCTTCTTTCTCAAACTGAGCGTACCTTTGGCCTGTGTCTGAAAGAGTCCTGGATGCATACGCAATGGGCTTTTCCATCTGGCTTTCCAGAAGAGTGACAACACCACCTGAACCCCCATATGGGGAAGTACCACCAGTCAACTGAAGGTCTTTCTTAGCATCGAAATAGGCCAATAAGTTAGATTACAGTAGGTGATGATCCAAAGGGAGAACTTATATAGACTGGTGGCGCTATGCCATTACTACCCTGTTAGTGCCATTTATGTGCTTTTCACTCCTGATGAGGTCAGTTGGAACTATAAGGTCGTTTGATTTGCTGCTCTGGCTGGAATCTCAAGAGTCCGGGAGACTGGAGACATGTGGCAGTTAAGGCCTCCTCAAATTATATTCATAAATTGAAAGAGATTTCATGACATGCATGTTCAGCTGGCCCACAACCACAGAAACATCACCATGCATCTGTGCAAGATTCTCAGGGATTTCCTCTGATGCTTTCATCCTGTGTCAGTCAAGTCTCACTGAGATATTCAAACTTCAAATCAGTGTCTACAAAAGGCCCCTTGGACACAGTTTCTGAGTAAGGGGTCTCCCAATAACGACAGATGATGAGGAATTTCTTCTGTCAGAGGGTCATTAATCTTTGGATTTCTCTATTAGCTTCCGCGTCCTGAAGCTCCAGTCCTCATTTCTACACAATGTTGTGCAAGGTGCAGGAAACCATGACTGCTGCAAACAATAACTATTCTAAAACCTCTTGCTTTGTACCGCCAGATCTGTCCGGGCACCTGAATCATATCTTCAGCTTGATTCGTCATGTAGCTAATTAAATCTTTCCCTGGTTTCTCAGCTTGTGTCCCTTACCTGCATGATCAAGTATGACTTTAGAAGGTAACCCTTAAATAAAAACATAAGAAATAGGAACAAGAATGTGCTATTCAGTTCTTTGATTCTGGATTCATTAAGATCATAATTGATCAGATTAGTTTCCGCACTCTATTTTCCTGCCTGAACTCCATACGTTTGCCTCCTTTGTGATCAAATATCTATCTATCTCAGCCTTATGTATTCAATGATCCAGTCTACTCACTGAAACTGTGATTTCTGTATCTTTGGAGGATGAGCCTGATGTGATTGAGCCACATGGAGTTGCTCACATAGCTGGGGTTGGGGAGTGTTTGGACAGGGAAATGTCTGTGTTCGGGTTACTGGGTTACGACCATAAGGAATAGGAACAGAGCTTCAAGTCTGTTCTTAGTAAGTTCATGGCTGATCTAACACTCCTGGCTGGGGTTTTACCGACATGCCCGCCCAAGGCTCGTAAGATCGCGCCCGAGGCCAATGGAGAATGCCGTTCTGTGAGCCTAATTCTGCGTCGGTAAAATCAGGGCCACTAAGTCCACTTTCCTGCCATATCTCCATAACCCTTAATTCTCCTCCTGACTAAAAATCCATCGATCTCAGCCTTAAAAATGTTCAAGGACTCGGCCATCATAACTTTCTGGGGCAAAGAATTCCAAACATTCACCACCCTTCCTCAAATCCATCTTAAATGAGTGCTCGCTTATTCTGTGACTATGCCTTTTGGTCCTACACTCTCCCATGAGTGGAAGCATCATCCGACATTTACCCTGTGATATTGTTTGAATGGAGGTGTGTTTTGGTTGGGGTGGATGTTTGAGAAGTATTTGGGGGTGGGTGTTTGGGTGATGGTGTGTCATGGCGTTTGTTTGGGTAGTGGTGGGTACATTTGAACGGGGGTGTGGACTGGGGTGTTTGTGTGGATGTTGAAGGGGTGTTTGGGAATGATATCTGGGTGATGGAGATATTCTGTGCACATATCTGGGTGAAGGAAAATAAAGGGAGAACAGAAAAGTCAATCCAAAGAATATGGCAACATTGTAATTGTGATAAATCTCAGACTCACCATTTTGTTGGAGGTCAGATATTTGTTGTTGGAACTTATTCTCAATTGCTGCCAGTTTTGCCGACCACTCAGTGACTAAAAATAGAATAAGTGATCAGAAAGATAAGTTAAAGATCCAACAGCTAATGTTATATTTTCAACACCACATTACATGTATTGGAACATATTGGAGCTGGATAATACACTACCAATTTAGTGGGTTTGAAAGCCTTCCCATCATCTATCTGGCAGCACCAATAGGGTCAGGGGAGGCATCGGACCGCAAGACAATCTTGGGCCTATTCAACGACCAATTAGTGGCCATTTATGGGTCTCATTTCACCCCGCCTATCGATCCCACCATCAGCTTCGGCTTTAAAAGACCCTTGAACCCCCTTCTGCCCGAGCACCCCCCCAATCCTGCACATCTTCCTCCACACCCCCACCATCACCCCACCCCTGCATCCCTACTTGCCACCCTACGGCAGTGTTTCAAAATTTAAGAGACAGGCCTGGGAGATTGATGATCTATTCTAGGGAATTCAGGAAACTCAAAACACAATTTAATTTGTCCTGGATGAACCTGATCTACCTGTGGTACAATTATCTCTCCAGGGATGGACTAGAAAAACAAATCTTAAAACATCAGTGCGTTTTGGATACTGGGGGTACAATCTGACCAAAAAAAATTCTAAGGGGGCAAGCAATCTTACCAAGTGCCAAATGAACGTGAAAACGGGAGGGAATTGCGATAATTTTTGTCTGATTCTTGGAGAAAATAAACAGCCCAGCTGTGACTTTCACCAGTAGGGGGAAGGGAGGAGCCTATTCAGGTCGGGAAATGGCTGCTGAGCTGTAGGAGCGCCATTGTGCATGCGTCCCAATCTCCCAAAGCACTGTGTACACACAGTATACACGTCATACTGGCAAATTCTTACCCACCACCCTCGGATCACCGACCAGGACATCTCCCCCTCACCCCCACCGAGTGCTACTCCAGACAAAGCCCACAACTCACCCTCCCAAATATCATCGATCGCCACCCTGGCTGGTGCTGATCCCCATTGCCCCCGATGCAGAGTCTCCCATTTCCCTCCTGCCCCTCGGAGCTCCTCCCCACCTCCCCAGTCATGCCCCGTACCAGTTGTGGTGGCAGTGCCAGGGTGCTAGTTGGGCACTGCCTGGCAATGCCCAAACCCCCACCCCCGGGGGCTTCAATGGCCTCCAATCCCTCCAGGGTGGTCATCATGTCTGGTCCCCTTTGGTGGGGACTATGAGTGATTCTTGCCAGCGTGGTGGCAGGTGTGGATAAGGCCCTAAACGGCTGTGCCAAATGTGCTAATGTCATGCTAATCATGACATTGATATGCAAATCTGCTTTGCGTCCTTTTTTTGGACGTGAGGCTGATTCCGCCAGCCAAACAGTGCCGGTTACATTGTGTGTGTCGCAAAACGGGCGCAAACCTGATTTCTAGCTTTCTACGCAATCGAACCATCTTGCTGTGCCGATCGACAGGTGGGATGAGGTCATAAGATCGGCCCTAGATTTTAACTCCAGTTACAAACTGAAACACAGAATTGGTATTCCAACCTCTTTCACCCAAACAGCATTATCCTTCTTTGTTGTATCGTGTTCAAACTTTCCCAACTCAACAAGATTGCAACAGTCTCAGGGTAAGTGGCGAGAGAATGATCAGACCCTCTGAAAAATTAAAGATGTCTCTGAATTAGAGACATGGAGATCATACATTTACGCTTCAACTGGGTAAATTCCATTTTGAAATCATCATCTGCTGTCTTCATTTCACTAAACAGCTCTGAAACTGAAACAGGAATAAGGAATTCACTCCCAAATATTAGCAAAGATTAATTTGTTTCAAATCAACCAATTATTGTCCTTCACCATCAGTTTTAGACACGCATTTTCCACCCTCAAACTGAATGTGAATTTCTATTGTGTTATGGTTACTGTTTGTGAGAGGCCCCTTTACCATGAGATCAGTAACTAATCCTGTCTCATTGCACATTAGAATAGCCTGCTCCCTGTATCACAAGTACATAAGAACTTATCTTCTAGGCTACCCATTCCAATCTGACTCATCCTATTTATCTGCAGATTAAAATCATTCATGATTATTGCTATAACTTTCTTACAAGCCCCCATTATTTCTTCCTGTACACTCTGTTCTATAGTGCAACTACAGTGAGAGGGCCTAAAAATTACTCCCACAGGTGACTACTTACCATTGCTATTTCTTATCTCTACCAAAACTGATTATACACCTTGACCTGCCTAACTAGGGCCATCACTCACAACTTTACTAATCCCCCATGCTTAACTAACCGAGCTCCCAACCACCTTTTCTTAGTTTCCTGTCCTTCCGAATAGAGGGACATGATAGATTTAGATGAGGAAAGGTGGGAGGAGTTTCAAGACGAACATTACTTTTTTTCCTATTCATTCACGGGACACGGACATTACTGGCTGAGCCAGCATATATTGCCCATCCATAACTGCCTTTGAACTGATATGACCGCTGCCACGGTTATCAAAGCATTTTGTGATCTTTTCACCCTGTTCGGTTACCCCTGTTACATCCACAGCGATAGGGGCTCGTCGTTCATGAGCGATGACTTGAGGCAATACCTGCTCTCATATGGGATTGCCTCTAGTAGAACCACGAGCTACAACCCAAGGGGTAACGGACAGGTCGAACGAGAGAATGCTACAGTCTGGAAGGCTGTCTTACTGGCGTTGAGGTCTAAAGGTCTTCCAGTCTCCCGTTGGCAAGAGGTACTCCCTGATGCGCTCCACTCCATACGCTCACTCCTGTGTACGGCAACCAACGCTACTCCTCATGAGAGAATGTTTTCATTCCCTCGGAAGTCTTCCTCTGGGACCTCATTACCATCTTGGTTGACGTACTCAGGACCTGTCCTCCTGCGGCGACATGTTAGGACCCGTAAGTCCAACCCTTTGGTTGAACAGGTCCATCTCCTCCACGCCAACCCTCAGTATGCCTACGTGGCATATCCTGACGGGCGAGAGGACACGGTCTCGATTCGAGATCTAGCGCCAGCAGGGGGCTTGGAAACTCCTGTCGCTCCCACACCCACTGTTAGGGACCCCCCAACCATTATTTCCCCTCCTGACACGGCGCGGGCAGTATCGGGACCACCACTTAACCCTCTTACTCCCGTGTACAGCTTGCCTGAGTCCAGGAGATGGTCGCCACTTCAAGGCGTGCCCGAGTTCAGCGGATTGTCACCACCTCGGGGTCTACCGGCCCGTGAGGCACTGGAGGAGTTGCTGGACACCGCCTTGGAGAGAACGTCACCGCGATTGCCTGAACCGGTGTCATCGCCGGTGTTGAGAGGTCACAACGACGGTGCGGCCCCCCAGACCGTTTGAACTTATAGACAGATGAACAATTGTACCCCGCCGGCCTTTGTTTTCAAAGGAGGGGTGAATGTGGTGAACCATTGTTGGTTCCCACCAGGTAGTGCTGAGCCATGGTCTGGCCAGTACTATGAGTCTGTATATATGTTACTGTTGGGGTTAGGGTTGGGCTGTTCTACCTGTTAATATAGTCCTTATGGTACACCCCAGTCGGCTCCGCCTCCTGGGAGAGGTATAAAGGTCACTGCTTTGCCTGGTGACCCTTTAGTCTGGGATCGTATACTGTATATGGTAGCTCTGTTATTGTTGGCAATAAAAGCCTTTATTTCCCGAGTACATCACGCCTCTCGTGTGTTATATCGCGCATCATACGTCCTCCTGATATCCATGTTAAACCTCCCCCCCCCCCTCACCTTGAACCTATGACCCCTCGTGAACGTCACCACCGACCTGGGAAAAAGCTTCCCACCGTTCACCCTATCTATGCCTTTCATAGTTTTATACACCTCTATTAGGTCACCCCTCATCCTCCGTCTTTCCAGTGAGAACAGCCCAAGTTTACCCAATCTCTCCTCATAACTAAGCCCTTCCATACCAGGCAACATCCTGGTAAACCTCCTCTGCACTCTCTCTAAAGCCTCCACGTCCTTCCGGTAGTGTGGCGACCAGAACTGGGCGCAGTACTCCAAATGCGGCCGAACCAACGTTCTATACAACTGCAACATCAGACCCCAACTTTTATACTCTATGCCCCGTCCTATAAAGGCAAGCATGCCATGTGCCTTATTCACTACCTTCTCCACCTGTGACGTCACCTTCAAGGATCTGTGGATTTGCACACCCACTTCTTTCAGTCAGGACTTGGAAGGTGTCTTCCCACACCTGCAGCTTCTTCGAGAGAGAAAGGTCAATCCCTTATGCTGAATGGAGTCCTGTTGTGATTTGGAAGTCTGCTAGGTGTCCAGGGGGTATGGAGATTAAACTGACCAGCCCAGTTCAAAGTTTTCACAGCCCACAGACCAGAATGAAAACTTTGATCAGAGAAATACCTGAAATCACCATTCCAACAGTGATCTTTAGGTTTCCCAGGGCTAGAAGGGGATCAAACCCGGGCCTCTGGAGCTGTGAGGCAGCAGTGCCGACCACTGTGCCGCCCATAGTTTGCTGATCACACAAAGATTGGTGGCACGGTGAGTGGTGGAGGTGGGAGCATAACATTACAATGATAGATTGATAGATTAAGTGACAAAAACATGACAACTGGATTTCAACACTGATTGCCCAGGAGCCTCTTGAGCTGTACAGTATGATCAATCCACCTGACTCCAGTGTTAACATTCTGATAGCTTACAGTATAAACACTTGAAAGTTATAAACCCTCTGATGGTTATTAAACTTACTGTCCTCCAGCTGTGAAATGTTGGTTCTAAGTTCAGCAAGTGAGAGGCTTGTCTTCTCAGATACTCCTGTAACTGTAAGAGGAACATCCCTTCAGATGATGACACACTGTTTCCCCAAGAGACCATTATCACCTTCTCTCCAGATTTACTTTGTAAAGTATGGCATTTCTAAACGTATTTATATAAAAATATAAAAATCTTAAAAAGGAAGCACAGAGAGTGAAAATCCCTGACAGACACAATGAAAAACAAAACAACCTCTGGATCACTCAGCAAAAAAAAAGAGATTTGTGCCACACAAGTTCCAGGAAATGATCTTCTTCAACAAGAGAGATTCTAATCCCCTCCCTTTGAAATTCAATGGCAAATACTTCATCATCAACATCTGGGGTCACCATTGAACAGAAACTTAACTGAACCAGCCACATAAAAGTGGTGGTGATTTAAAGCAGGTCAGAGGCTCTGTATTCTACGGTTTATGGATCACCATCTGACTACCGACAAGGCACAAGTAGGTGGTGTGACACAATGGTGAATATGCTCAACATAATGGAGTGTAGGAGACTTCGGGGTGATCTTATAAGATTGAGGCAATGGATGTCCTTCTGCTCTCCCCATGATGCAGCTACAGTTAGGATGGTCAGATTGTGGCAAGGCGCATTTGGGGCGGCACGGTGACACAGTGGTTAGCAGTGCTGCCTCATAGCACCAGGGACCCAGGTTCGATTCCTGGCTTGGGTCACTGTCTGTGTGGAGTTTGCACATTCTCCCTGTGTCTGTGTGGGTTTCGTCCGGGTCCTCCGGTTTCCTCCCACAGTCCAAAGATGTGCTGGTTAGGTGGATTACCCGAACAGGTGCTGGAGTGTGGCAACTGGGGGAATTTCACAGTAACTTCATTGCAGTGTGAATATCAGCCTGCTTGTTACTAAAAAATAAACTTAAATACTGCAGAGAAACACTCTTATCATCCCCATTGCCGTTGCAGACATTAGAGACGTGGATATCACTTCCTCCAAGTGTTAGTCCAATTCCCTGTTAGATTAGTGAGTTTATACTCACGATATGGGAAAGGTAAGCTGTTCTGCCTGATAATTTTGAGTCACCTGAGGGATTTTTGACATGATGAGCCATTTGCTTTTGTTTGGGGAGGTGAGGGGGGTTAAAAACTGGGTTAGTTACCATTGCATTGGGAAACCAACCTGACCACTTCTACATTTCACTGCACGGAGTTAGCTTGAGTGTGCACAAATCCTCAATTATATCAATATTTACAAAGACTCCTGACTTTAAGGTCAGATCATCATGAAACTTGCTGATGAAAGTAACTCGGAAATGCAACAGCAATGAAAGGATTCAAAGCTTTCATGGAAATATGGCATCAACTCCAACTGGATCTTCAGGTTTGCTGACGACACCACCATAGTGGGCCGGATCTCAAACAATGATGAGACAGAGTACAGGAAAGAGATAGAGAATCTGGTGAACTGGTGCGATGACAATAATCTCTCCCTCAATGTCAACAAAATGAAAGAGATAGTCATTGACTTCAGGAAGCATAAAGGAGAACATGCCCCTGTCTACATCAATGGGGATGAAGTAGAAATGATCGAGGCTTCAAAGTTTTAGGTGCTCAGATTAACAACAACCTGTCCTGGTCCCCCCATGCCGACACTATAGTTAAGAAATCCCACCAAAGCCTCTACTTTCTGAAGATTAAGGAAATTTGGCATGTCCACTACAACTCTCACCAACTTTTACAGATGCACGATAGAAAGCATTCTTTCTGGTTTTATCAGAGCTTGGTATGGCTCCTGCTCTGTCCAAGACCGCAAGAAACTACAAAGGGTCGTGAACAAAGCCCAGTCCATCACTCAAATCAGTCTCCCATCCATTGATTTCCTGCTGCATGGGAAAAGCAGCCAACATAATCAAGGACCCCACACACCCCGGACATTTTCTCTTCCACCTTCTTCCGGGGAAAAAGATACAAAACTCCAAACTCACCAACCAACCTAAGAATAGCTTTTCCCCTGCTGCCATCAGACTTTTGAATGGACCTACCTTGTATTAAGTTGATCTTTCTCTGCACCTTAGCTATGACTGTAACACTACATTCTGCACTCTCTCTTTTCCTTTTCTATGAACGGTATGCTTTGTCTATATAGCACGTAAGAAACAATACTTTTCACTGTATCCCAATACGTGTGACAATAATAAATCAAATCAATCAATGCTCAGTTTTGAAAGCTTACTTGCTGGTGGAATGTCAGGGGTATCCTTATCAGTGCGAGGGAGAGTTAGGGTGCCCCAGTCAAGCAGGTCACAACAGCAACCAACCCTGGCCCTCGCCACTCCAGCAATATTAGCAACACACAGTAATCCATCCAACAACTAGTACCCCTTGACCAGCCTCCCCATTGAGACCCATTGGCTCCCTTTCATCATCAATGTGTTAAAGGCTCTTTCCCCAAGCACATAGGAATAGACAAGCTGGGAAATTGGTGCAACAGAATAATATTAATGTGATCTAACCAGAGAAAATCCCACCCACAGCATTCCCTCATGTCCCCACATATACCCTGGTGGAACTGTAAAGACCTTTTCTGATTACACCTAATTTGTGCAGTCCATGTAGCTTCAGGAAAGGTAAAAGTCGGCTGCTCGCACTGCTCAGATGTTCCTGGATGATGATGTCCTCTGACTTCCAAAACCCAGTGAGGGCTGATCAAAAACTGCTCCACCTGCGCGCCAGCAGGGGCAAACTTGGCCATCAGGTGATGAGGCAGCTTGTGGGTTATTGGCTGAGGTTGACGGTGGCAGTGGCTGAAGTGGAAACACTGTGAGTAGAGTGTAACTTCCATGTCATCTTCGATCATCATCATTTGCATGTGCCAGCCTTACTTTGCTGCTGCATTATTGTGGTAGTGTGGCCCCTTTAAGGGGCAATCCTTTGCAGATCATGTGATCAGGCCAGAGCCTATGGAATGGAAGGGCGTGAAGTTGGGCCTATCAGGAGCAGGGGCACGCATGATGGGACTGAGAGGAATGTAGTTGAAGCCAGAGAGGAGAGAGCAGGGCTGCGTGATGTTTCTGTCAGACCTTTAGAGTATAAACAGTTAGCTTAGCTTCATAAACACTTCCTGTTGTTGCAGCCACATCAAGTCGCCTTCAGTTATTACACTGGCGATGAGGAAAAACTACGTCAGTCATCCGGAGATCAGAGTGCGCAGTTCGAGGGGAAGGAAAAGGAACCCAAAAAGAAAAAGGTGCAGATGCCCTTATGATGCCTTTAATTAGGAAGATGGAGCTGTTTGATCGAGACGTTTGCAGCGGAGGCTGCAAAGGTATCGAAAGGTTGCATTATTTCTTCGTGGTTAATGAAAGCACTGGAGGAAGAACAAAAGGAGACGTCTGTGACCCACATACTTGCAGCCTGGAGAAGGAGCCTAACATAACCTGAAGCTTCAGACACAAAGGCTGGGATTTTACCGGCACACCCGCCCCGATTCCCAGGAGGGAGTGGGGGGGGTGGGTGGGGGGCGGGGGGTGGGTGTGGGAGGGGGGGGGAAGCTCGGAGAACGGCATTCTCCGTTGGCCTCGGGTAGGATCGTACGAACCTCGGGCGGACGTGCCGGTAAAATTCCGTCCAAAGTATTTCAATCAAATAATTGGACTGGTCAATCACGATTTTAAACCCGGTTTTCAGTCATCATGGTGCTGTGAGGGAACCAGGGGAGGCAGTCTCCGGGTTTGAGGCCAAACTGTGTCGTTAAACAGAGCACTACGAATTTGGCCCAGCTTTGTGGGAGATTAAAGTTAAAGTTTATTTATTAGTCACAAGTAAGGCTTCCATTAACACTACAATGAAGTTACTGTGAAATTCCCCTAGTCGCCACACTCTGGCGCCTGTTCAGGTCAATGCACCCTAACCAGCACATCTTTCGGAATGTGGGAGGAAACCGGAGCACCCGGAGGAAACTCATGCAGACACGGGGAGATGCAAACCAGCCTCCTATCCACACTTCCTGCAGCCTCGGCAAAGCAGCCAGCATAATTAAGGACCCCACACGCCCCGGACATTCTCTTTTCCACCTTCTTCCGTCGGGGAAAAGATACGAAAGTCTGAGGTCACATACCAACCGACTCAAGAACAGCTTCTTCCCTGCTGCTGTCAGACTTTTGAATAGACCGACCTTGCATTAAGTTGATCTTTCTCTACACCCTAGCTATGACTGTAACACGACATTCTGCACTCTCTCCTTTCCTTCTCTATGAACGATATGCTCTGTCTGAATAGCGCGCCAGAAACAATACTTTTCACTGTATGTTGATTTATTAATCAAATCAAATCAAATCGTGCAGACTCCACACAGACAGTGACCCAAGCCAGGAATTGAACCCAGGTCACTGGCGCTGTGAGGCAGCAGTGCTAACCGCTGTGCCACTGTGAAAGACTGCGTGGTTTGCGGGATCAACAGTCCCATAATACAAAATAAAGCCGTTGGCTGGAATTAAAATCTCTTTGGAAAAGGACGTAGAGGTGGCGCAGGTGACTGAATGTGAGCAAGGGATGAGTGATTACAAGGTGACCCGTTTGTGATGGGAACCAGCTGCTGTGAGGAACAGTTCGAGTCAGGGTGCAGCAGAGAGGGCTGTGAGGGCTGGTATAGTCACATGTTTTTGGTGACGGCGGGGGGAGCACTCCTAGGAGACGCGCTGGTGTAAAAAGATGCAGTTGACAGTGGAGCAGTGGCCACCATCATAAGTGAACAAGCATTCAGATACCTTCAAAAAGAACAAAGAAAATTACAGCGCAGGAACAGGCCCTTCGGCCCTCCAAGCCTGCACCGACCATGCTACCTGACTTAGCTAAAACCCCCTACCCTTCTGGGGATCATATCCCTCTATTCCCATCCTATTCATGTATTTGTCAAGACGCCCCTTAAAAATCACTATCGTATCTGCTTCCATTACCTCCCCTGGCAACGAGTTCCAGGCACCCACCACCCTCTGTGTAAAAAATCTGTCTTGGACATCTCCTTTAAACCTTGCCCCTTGCACCTTAGTAATTGACTCTTCCACCCCGGGAAAAAGCTTCAGACTATCCACTCTATCCATGCCTCTCATAATCTTGGAGACTTCGATCAGGTCGCCCCTCAACCTCCGTCATTCCAGTGAGAACAAACCAGGTTTTTCCAACCTCTCCTCATAGCTAATGCCCTCCATACCAGGCAACATCCTGGTAAATCTTTTCTGTACCCTCTCCAAAGCCTCCACATCCTTCTGGTAGTGTGGCAACCAGAATTGAACACTATATTCCAAGTGCAGCCTAACTAAGGATCTATAAAGTTGCAACATGACTTGCCCATTTTTAAACTCAATGCCCCGGCCGATGAAGGCAAGCATGCCGTATGCCTTCTTGACTACCTTCTCCACCTGCATTATCACTTTGTTAATCCCCCTGACTGCAAGTCTTGGGGTTGAGTCATTCCAAGGCCATCTTATCAATCTATATGGGAGAGATCTTGAAGACAGTCGGGGCAGATGCAGTATTGGTATCCTATGGGAACCTGACAGAACAGTTCTGGTGAGAGAATAGAGCAAACATTTCGAGTCTGGATGACAAAGGGTAATCCTGACTCGCAAACATTGGCTCCATTCTCTCCCCACAGATGCTGTCAGACCTGCTGAGATTTTCCAGCATTTTCTGTTTTTTTGTTTCAGACTCCAGCATCTGCAGTATTTTGCCTTCATCTTAGCACAGTGCTGGGGATTGAGCGTCACAGACCTTATCTCATGGATCCTGACTAGTTGAAACAGATAAAATGGGACTGGCCGGAGATATTGGATGTCAGGGATGGAGGTTTTCAAGAGCTCCTGTTCAGACAGTCAGAGGATTTCCTGAAGGAACTGGACCAAGTAAAAGGAGCAAAAGCCTAAATTTATTTAAACGCTGAGGCTATACCTAAATTCTTTTGAGACCACCCAGTGGCTAATGCACTTCATCATGGGTGGCACGGTGGCACAGTGATTAGCACTACTGCCTCACAGCGCCAGAGACCCGGGTTCAATTCGGTCTTGGGTCACTGTCTGTGTGGAGTCTGCAAGTTCTCCCCGTGGCAGGTGTGACCTGTACACAAAAAACAGGTGGCACTTGAATCCCAGGGGGCCCAATATCCTGGCGGGAAGGTTGGCTAAGGCTACTGGGGAGAGTTTAAATTAGATAGGTTGGGGGGAGGCGATCGAGACGAGGAGACTGGGAGCGAGGAAGTTAGCTCGCAAACAGAGAAGGGTTATAGACAGTGCAAGAGGGAAGATGGACGGGGGATAGAGAAGGGGAGAGCTCAGACCAAAGGATTGAGATGTGTTTACTTTAATGCCAGGAGTATAGTGAATAAAGGGGATGAGCTCAGAGCGTGGATCGATGCCTGGAAGTGTGATGTGGTGGCCATTACGGAATCTTGGATGTCTCAGGGTCAGGACTGGATACTCCTGGTGCCGGGATTCAGATGTTTCAGGAAGGACAGGGAGAGAGGCAAGAGAGGGGGTGGAGTGGCACTGTTGATCAGGAATAGTGTCACAGCTGTAGAGAAGGTGTATGCTGTGGAGGGATTGTCTACAGAGTCTCTGTGGGTGGAAGTTCGGAGTGGGAAGGGGTCGATCACTTTGCAGGGGGTTTTCTATAGGCCGCCCAATAGTAACAGGGAGGTGGAGGAGCAGATAGGGAAACAGATCCTGAGGAGTTGCAGTAATAGCAGAGTTGTTGTGATGGGAGACTTTAATTTCCCAAAC
Organism: Mustelus asterias; assembly: GCF_964213995.1. NCBI lineage: Eukaryota > Metazoa > Chordata > Chondrichthyes > Carcharhiniformes > Triakidae > Mustelus > Mustelus asterias. The sequence goes on from NC_135819.1 coordinate 17,617,218, forward strand.
ATAGATTGGAATATCCCTAGGGTAAGGGGATTGGATGGGGAGGAGTTCGTTAGGTGTGTTCAGGAGGGTTTCCTGACACAGCATGTGGACAAGCCTACAAGAGGAGAGGCTGTACTCGATCTGATACTGACCAATGAACCTGGACAAGTGTCAGATCTCTCAGTGGGAGAGCATCTTGGGGATAGCGATCATAACTCTATCTCCTTTATGCTTGCATTGGAAAAAGAGAGGATCAGGCAAGCTAGGAAAGCGTTTATATGGAATAAGGGGAAATATGAAGACATAAGGCAGCAAATTAGAGGAGTAAATTGGAAGGAGGTATTCTTGGGGAAATGTACTGAAGAGAGGTGGCAGTTTTTCAAGGAATGTCTGTCTAGAGTTCTACAGGACAACGTTCCGAGCCGACAGATAGGTGTTGGCAGGTTAAAGGAACCGTGGTGCACGAAAGCTGTGCGGGACCTAGTCACGAAGAAAAGGAAAGTGTACAAAAGGTTCAGAGAGCTTGGCGAAGATAGGGATCTAGATGAGTATACGGCTTGTAGGAAGGGACTAAAGGAGGAAATTAGGAGAGCCAGAAGGGGTCATGAGAAGGCCTTGGCAGGTAGGATTAAGGAGAACCCTAAGGCGTTCTATGAATATGTGAAAAGTAAAAGGATGAGACGTGAAGGAATAGGGTCTATAAAAGGTGAAGGCAGGAAAGTCTATACGGAACCAGTGGAAATGGCAGAGGTGCTTAATGAGTATTTTGCATCGGTTTTCACAGAGGAAAAGGACTTGGGTGGATGTACTGTGGGCTTGCAGTGGACTGAAAAGATTGAGTATGTGGACTTTAAGAAAGAGGTTGTGCTGGAATCTTTGAATGGCATCAAGATAGATAAGTCGCCGGGTCCGGATGGGATGTACCCCAGGTTACTGTGGGAGGCGAGGGAAGAGATTGCAGAGCCTCTGGTGATGATCTTTGTGTCATCGATGGAGACGGGAGAGGTGCCGGAGGATTGGAGGATTGCGGATGTGGTTCCTATTTTCAAGAAGGGGAATAGGGATAGCCCAGGAAATTACCGACTGGTGAGTCTAACCTCAGTGGTTGATAAGCTGATGGAGAAGATCCTGAGGGACAGGATTTATGAGCATTCAGAGAGGTTTAGTATGCTCAAGAATACTCAGCACGGCTTTGTCAAAGGCAGATCGTGCCTTACGAGCCTGGTGGAGTTCTTCGAAAATGTGACTAAACACATTGACGAAGAGAAAGCGGTAGATGTGGTTTATATGGATTTTAGCAAGGTGTTCGATAAGGTCCCCCATGCAAGGCTTCTAGAAAAAGTGAGAGGGCATGGAATCCAAGGGGCTGCTGCCCTGTGGATCCAGAACTGGCTTGCCCAAAGGAGGCAGAGAGTGTGTATAGATGGGTCTTTTTCTAAATGGAGGTCGGTCACCAGTGGTGTGCCCCAGGGATCTGTTCTGGGACCCTTGCTGTTTGTCATTTTCATAAATGATCTGGATGAGGAAGTGGAGGGATGGGTTGGTAAGTTTGCCGACGACACGAAGGTTGATGGGGTTGTGGATAGTCTGGAGGGATGTCAGAAGTTACAGAGGAACATAGATAGGATGCAAGACTGGGTGGACAAGTGGCAGATGGACTTCAACCCAGATAAATGCATCGTGGTCCATTTTGGCAGGTCAAATGGGATGAAGGAGTACAATATTAAGGGAAAGACACTTACTGTAGAGGATCAGAAGGACCTTGGGGTTCGGGTCCATAGGACTCTAAAATCGGCCCCGCAGGTGGAGGAGGTGGTTAAGAAGGCGTATGGTGTGCTGGCCTTTATCAATCATGGGATTGAGTTTAGGAGTCCGGGGATAATGATGCAGCTATATAAGACCTTCGTCAGACCCCACTTGGAGTACTGTGCTCAGTTCTGGTCGCCTCATTACAGGAAGGATGTGGAAATGATTGAGAAGGTTCAGAGGAGATTTACAAGGATGTTGCCTGGATTGAGTGCCATGCCTTATGAGGATAGACTGAGGGAGCTCGGTCTTTTCTCCTTGGAGAGACGTAGGATGAGAGGAGACCTAATAGAGGTATATAAGATGTTGAGAGGCATAGATCGGGTGGACTCTCAGAGGCTTTTTCCCAGGGTGGAAATGGCTGCGACGAGAGGACACAGGTTTAAGGTGCTGGGGGGTAGGTACAGGGGAAATGTTAGGGGGAAGTTTTTCACGCAGAGGGTGGTGGGCGAGTGGAATCGGCTGCTGTCAGTGGTGGTGGAGGCAAACTCAATAGGGACTTTTAAGAGACTCCTGGATGAGTACATGGGACTTAATAGGATGGAGGGTTATAGGTAGGCCTAGAAGGTAGGGATATGTTCGGCACAACTTGTGGGGCCGTAGGGCCTGTTTGTGCTGTAGTTTTTCTATGTTTCTATGTGTCAGTTTGGGTTTCCTCCGGGTGCTCCGGTTTCCTCTCACAGTCCGAAAGATGTGCATGTTTGGTAGATTGGCCATGCTAAATTGTCCCTTCGTTCAGGGGGATCAACAAGGGAAATATGTAGAATTACAGGGTTAGGGCCTGGGTGGGATTGTTGTTGGTACCATGGGCCAAATGGCTTCCTTCTGCACTTTAGGGATTCTATAATTCTATGAGTGCCTGAACTTTAGCCAATTGGGAGCGAGGGCTCGCATCCCCGAGACTGAAAGTTGACAGAGTTAATTGGGGAGTTGTTGGGACCAGTGATGTTATGTTGCGAATCCTTCAGTTGTACAAAATTTCTTCTTGTTGAATAAATCTTCTTGTTTTATACCTGCCGTACCGAGTCACCTTCAGTTATCACAATCATTAATACATGTTCATCAATGCCTACCTTTGAATTAACTTTGTGCACTGTCATTGCAGAATTCACAACAATACATTCCATAGTTTAATCATATCACAAAACTTACACAGTATAACTGCGGTTCCTAGAACCACCACAGACAGCAGGATGGAGAGACCCAGGAGAATGTAGAAGACCAGAGGTGGACATTTTCCCCGGACAGGATCTGCTACTTGCACACTGTGTCCTGTAAAGAGCATGAGAAGGTTATCACTGAACGGATTAGAGGGACCAGTCTTCTTCATTTGTACCTGGAGAAGAGAAGCCGAGTATTGCTGTCAACACTAGACTTTTAAACTTTGAACGGTTGAGATCATTGAACTCACATTTCTACGATTAAAGAACATTCACTAACAGCAGCTACATGATCTAAATTGGACAGGAATCCGAAATGACGCAAGTTATGGACAGTTATAAAAAGAAGTTATGAAATGTAATTTACTCATGTAACCTGCATCATACAAGGAATAGTGACCATTGTCCATCACACAGCTCTGTCCTATCAATTCTTCAACATTTCACCATCCCTCATCAGCATCTTTACTGTAAAATCTTCCTCACAGATATCACTCCGAGTCAATAACACCATCAAATCGATGGTCACGGTTTGTTTTTTGACCCCACTGTTTTATTCCACTTTTTATTATTAATTTCACAATCAGTTAAAGGGATGATCATAGTGGATGGGTGGGTTCCGTCCCTATTGCATTAATTCAATTTTTGGCTGTAAACTCCATCAATTCTTCTAAAGGACTGGAATTTTCTGACAAAGTGTTCTCTCAACCAATGAAAAATGACTTTTCACTGGATTCTAGTCAATTCTAGTCTAATCAGCGGTCACGGGCATTCGGCCTCTGATCTTCGGGTAAGCGTTCTCCAAGGCAGCCTTCACGACACACGACAGCGCAGAGTCACTGAGCAGAGACTGATAGCCAAGTTCCGCACACATGATGACAGCCTCAACTGGGATCTTGGGTTCATGTCACATTATCTGTAACCCCCACGACTTGCCTGGGCTTGCAAATCTCATTAACTGTCCCGGTTGGAGACAATACACACCTCTTTAACCTGTGCTTAACCCTCCACTCACATTGTCTGTACCTTTAAGACTTGATTACCTGTAAAGACTCGCATTCCAAACATTATTTTGTAAATTGAGTTTGTGTCTTTATATGCCCTGTTTGTGAACACAACTCCCACTCACCTGATGAAGGAGCAGCGAGCACTCCGAAAGCTAGTGGCTTTTGCTACCAAATAAACCTGTTGGACTTTAACCTGGTGTTGTTAAACTTATAGGGAGTGGGATAGCTTGATCTTGGTTTCAGATAAAGCTCGGCACAACATCGTGGGCCGAAGGGCCTGTTCTGTGCTGTACTCTTCCATGTTCTATGTTCTATGTTCTTACTGTGTTTACCCCAGTCCAACGCCGGCATCTCCACATCACTTCTAGTCAATTAACAAGGACTGAATAACCTGTACAATAATGATTAGATGTGTACCTGGCTTCAAGTTTTCCTGTTTTTTCCTGTCGCCTCTTGGTTGATCAAGGTGAAACTCATCGAAGTTTTGATAGTCATTTTTCAACTCCATTCTCAGCTGGATGAACTTCTTGTCTTGAGGCGACGAGACAAAAACAAGCTCTTTCTCCCAGTTCCACTTGCTGCATTTTCAGGTTTTTATAGAAAGCCACAGATTGTGTCTGAAGAACGATTCAGCACTTTCACTTCTGTTTTTCGATGTTCCTCCACCCTTTGTGTCACTGTTGAATTTGCTGTATGCTCTCGATGATTTTCTACAGCTGGTTATCAAAATACTTTTCTGTGGAATTCTGTACAGTATTTGAAGTTACAGATCAACTTTTCATCCACAACCTTCCAGCATCTTTTGAGTGTCTCCTTCCATTACATTGAGCATGCACTCCCATTCCCGTTGAATATGCACACACACACATGTATATTTCCATTCCCATTGCCATTCCATTCAGTGTGAACTCCGATACCAATGACTGTGCATTCTTATTCCATTCAGTGTTCCCTAATGTGTATACTCCCATACTATTGAATGTACTCTCCCATTCCATTGAAGGCGCACTCTCGTATGTTTGTACTCCCATTCCATTCCCATAAGTGTCTATTTCCATTTCCACTGAATGTGCACTGCCATATGTGCATAAGCTCAGTCCATTGACTGCCCACTCTCATTCCATTGAGTGTCCAACTTCTGTGTGTATATTCCTGTTCCATTGAGTATGCACTCCCATCCTCTTTTGTGGCCACTCCCATAGTGTATGCTCCCATTCCATTGTGTGTCCACTCCCATATGTATATACTCCCATTTGTGTATGCTTCCATTGCATTGATTATACACCCCCATTCCATTGTGTGTCCGCTCCCAAATGTGTAGATTCCAATTGCATTGAGTGTGGATTCCCATATCTGTAACTCCCATATCTGTAATTGTTAGTAAGTTTGCAGATGACATCAAGATTAGTGGCATAGTGGACAGTGAAGAAGGTTATCTCGGATTGCAACAGGATCTTGATCAATTGGGCCAGTGGGCTGGCGAATGGCAGATGGAGTTTAATTTAGATATATGCGAGGTGATGCATTTTGGTAGATCGAACCAGGGCAGGACTTATTCAGTTAATGGTAGGGCATTGGGTAGAATTATAGTACAAAGAGATCTAGGGGTACATGTTCATAACTCATTGAAAGCGGAGTCACAGGTGGACAGGCTGGTGAAGAAGGCATTCGGCATGCTTGGTTTCATTGGTCAGAACATTGAATACAGGAGTTGGGATATCTTGTTGAAGTTATACAAGATATTGGTAAGGCCACACATGGAATACTGTGTCCAGTTCTGGTCACCCTATTATAGGAAGGATATTATTGAACTAAAAAGAGTGCATAAAAGATTTACTAGGATGCTACCAGGACTTGATGGTTTGAGTTATAAGGAGACTTTTTTCTGTGGAGCATAGGAGACGTGGGGCGATTTTACAGAGGTCTATAAAATAATGAGGGGCACAGATCAGCGAGATAGTAAATATCTTTTCCCAAATATAGGGGAGTCTAAAACTAGTGGGCATAGGTTTAAGGTGAGAGGGAAGAGATACAAAAGGATCCAAAGGGGGAAATCTTTCACTCAGAGGTGATGAGTGTCTGGACCAAGCTGCCAGTGGTAGTACAGAGGCGAGTAGAATTTTGTCTTTAAAAAAGCATTTAGACAGTTACATGAGTAAGATGGCTATCGAGGGATCATAGAAATCATAGAAACCCTACAGTGCAGAAGGAGGCCATTCGGCCCATCGAGTCTGCACCGACCACAATCCCACCCAGGCTCTACCCTCATATATTTACCCGCTAATCCCTCTAACCTACACATCCCAGGACTCTAAGGGGCAATTTTTAACCTGGCCAATCAACCTAACCCGCACATCTTTGGACTGTGGGAGGAAACCGGAGCACCCGGAGGAAACCCACGCAGACACGAGGAGAATGTGCAAACTCCACACAGACAGTGACCCGAGCCGGGAATCGAACCCGGGACCCTGGAGCTGTGAAGCAGCAGTGCTAACCACTGTGCTACCGTGCCGCCAAATGCGGGCAATTGGGACTAGCTTAGCCATTAAAACAAAAGGCGGAATGGACAGGTTGGGCCAAAGGGCCTGTTTCTATGCTGTATACCTCTACGACTCCCATCATTGAGTGTGCACTCCACCCCAATGTGTATCCACTTCCATATGTGTATATTTCGATTCCATTGAGTGAGCTCTCCCATATCTGTAAACTCACATTCCATTGGGTGTACACAACCCTATTCCACAGGGTGTGAATTCCCATTTCATTTAGTGTGTGTTCTATTTCGCTGTGTGTGCTTCCACTCCATTGAGTGTACTGTACATTTTGTACATATAAATGACTAAACACATTGACAGAAAATGGCTGTTATTAACTGCATTGTGGGAAATAGAAACAAGCCTAAGATAGACAGATAAAGAGGAACTTCAGTGTATTAAACTGTTAAGGACCCGACCGTAACTCCAAGATTTTTTGCTTTGATCTGATTTTTTTGATTTTGATTTTGATTTGATTTATTATTGTCACATGTATTAGCATTCAGTGAAAAGTATTGTTTCTTGCGCGCTATACAGACAAAGCATACCGTTCATAGAGAAGGAAAGGAGAGAGTGCAGAATGTAGTGTTACAGTTATAGCTAGGGTGTAGAGAATGATCAACTTAGTGCAAGGTTAAGTCCATTGAAAAGTTTGACGACAGCAGGGAAGAAGCTGTTCTTGAGTCGATTTGTACGTGACCTCAGACTTTTGTATATTTTTTCCGACGGAAGAAGACGGAAGAGAGAATGTCCGGGGTGCGTGGGGTCCTTAATTATGCTGGCTGCTTTGCCGAGGCAGCGGGAAGTGTAGACTGAGTCAATGCATGGGAGGCTGGTTTGCGTGATGGATTGGGCTACATTCATAACCTCTTGTAGTTCCTTGCGGTCTTGGGCAGAGCAGGAGCCCATACCAAGCTGTGACACAACCAGAAAGAATGCTTTCTATGGTGCATCTGTAAAAGTTGGTGAGAGTTGTAACTGAAATGCCAAATTTCCTTAGTCTTCTGAGAAAGTAGAGGCGTTGGTGGGCTTTCTTAACTGTAGTGTTGGCATGGGGGGATCAGGACAGGTTATTGGTGATCTGGACACCTAAAACTTGAACCTGTTGACCCATTTTACTTTGTCCCCGTTGATGTAGACAGGGGCATGTTCTCCCCTAAAGATATATTACAAATTAATCCAAACCCCAACTTTCACATTTGACCTTGACATTGGTGAGCATAATGTTTTTCACTCCAGGTATCATTCAAGTGACCCACTAAGGAGCTTTTATCAAACAAAGTTCATTTATGATCAGTTAGAATAGAACAAAAAGAATGAACTTTTACCAGTTAAAATACTTAAACATAACAAAGTATAATTATTAACAGCTATCCATTTCTATTATTCCAATTCAGCAGTATTCCCCATAGATATGAACCCCTTCTATAGAACTAGTTAGCACAGAAACCAAAGATGCTTATGTGATGTTATATTTGACTTCTCGACTGAGATCCAGGCAGCAGTTTCCAGAGGAGGAATCTTCAAAACAGCAACATTTCAGCTCGGTAAACCTAGCCTCTGGCAGCTCCCAGTCTTCAGACTTCAGAGGCAGAAAGGGATAACTCTCCCTCTCTGCAGCTTGCAAAACAGCAACTCTCAGAGAGAATCCATTCTCATAGAGCAGAATCTCCAAGAAAGAGACTTACCTCCTGGAAGATTCTCCAACTTCTGAGAAGGGAAAAGAGAGGCACTCCTCTCTCTCAACTCAAAAACAACATCTAAAAACCAACAATCTAGCAATTAGAAGCAATTATGCTGCTGCAGTAACAATACGGGATGCTGGTTGTAGACACAATGGCACCGATTAGATGGAAGGGACTGCCGCACATCCTGTATCCTGAAACATCCTGCACAGAAACATGACTCAAGTACATTTATTAAAGGCACAGTATCATCACAAAACAAACAACAAATAATATACTTGTAGTCAATTAGTCTTGGGATCATAGGGTCATAGAGGTTTACAGCATGGAAACAGGCGCTTCGGCCCAACTTGTCCATGCCGCCCTTTACTTTAAACCCCTAAGCTAATCCCAATTGCCCACATTTGTCCCATCTTACCCATGTAACTGTCTAAATGCTTTTTAAAAGACAAAATTGTACCCGCCTCTACTAGTACCTCTGGCAGCATGTTCCAGATACTCACCACCCTGTGTGTGAAAAAAATGCTCCTCTGGACACTTTTGTATCTCTTCCCTCTCACCTTAAACCTATGCCCTCTGGTTTAGACTCCCCTAACTTCCCCTTCTGAGTTCCTGCTTTTCAATAGTCAAGAACTGCCACCTGCTCGGCCACAAGAGCCAAAGGAGGAAAAAGAAAAAACAACTAATAAACAAGCTCTGCCACTTGATCTGATAAGCATGGCCACGAGCTCAGACATTGGCACTGCACTCCTCTTGGAGGCTGTGATCAGGAAATGGTGAGTCACCAGGCATGAGTGGAATGTAACATATTGTTGCCGCGTCTACCACACAGTGTGTTTTAACCCTCATATGGTGGACAAAGAATTGCAAATAGACTTCTTGTTCGTGCAATAATATTTATCTACACACAATTATTAATCACCCACCCAATCAACAATAAGTTATCTTACAGAATACTAAAGTTCAAGTCCAATACTACACCTTGACTTAAATTTGGTGTGACTGGCAAGTTCAGGCAGATATTGGCCTTTATCCACGTGTTGATCTCCATAGTCCTCTGCATAGTCTGGCCCTTTGGTCTGGTCTTACACTCTGGCTCTGGCCTTCCTTCCTTCTTGGGTGTGGTGGCTCTCCTCGTGCTGGTTGTTGCTGGCGATGTTCACCGTTGTTGTCATTCGTTGGGGGAGAGAGAGAGATTCTTTTGTTGCGCAGCACCCTTTATATCTCAGTTTTCACACCGTTTTGGCCATTGCCAATCAATCAATCAGGATTTGATCACCCTGATCGATAGGGTCCAATCAAGTGCTGCCACACCAATCTGGGTGTGTACCCAACGGCCATGCCTGTAGGTGCTGGAGCCATGTAGGTCACATACCTCCCTCCCAAATAAGGGGTCAAGGCGCCCCTATGTCTGGTAAACAACCCAGTTTGACCAGAAAGTGTCCCTTGTCCTGGAGAAGGCCCATATCCTGTGTATTCCAGCTCTTGCAGCTGCAGCCTGTTTCTCTCTGTCCAATTACTTTTGAGGCTGCAGCCTGTCTGTTTCAGGGCTTGTCCAATTATCCCAGCATGTTCTTGCAAACCACCATCTTAGGTGACCCGTTTGGCCACACTGTCCAAGGAGCAAGGATGGTTCTCCAGTGGACAAAGGGGCAGGCAAGTTGTGCAGGAGAGGACCCAGATGAGACCTTGATGAGATGGCATGGCAGGAGGGTGCCCACGGATACGCACACCAACATTGGCTGTCCTACCAGTCAGCTTCCCATCACTGTTAAGGAGCATGGAGAAATCCAGATCCAACTTGACAGGGGGAATGTTGTGGAGCTTGACTTGTCTGCACTCCTCTGATGGACTGGAGACCAGAGGTATTGTCATGGCTACTCTATAACAATTACAGCCTTTGTGCGGACAGGTCACTTACCCCACTGTCATCCGTGTGAGGAAAATGCAACACGCTTGCAAGTGCAGCCAAAACCCTCTGGGTACTTTTGGACACTTACCAATAGCAAAAATTCCATGGATTTCCTTTTCCCAGTCCTTTAAAAACTGCTACCACAGGGCCCATATTGCTACTTCACTCTTGTGTTGTTCAGAATAAATAACGCAGGCTTTACCTGTGGATGTGGTGTTTTTAGATTTCCAGAAGGCGTTCGATAAGGTGCCTCACAAAAGGTTGCTGCAGAAGATTGGGGTACACGGAGTTAGGGGTAAGGTGTTGGCGTAGATTGGGGATTGGCTAACTAACAGGAAGCAGAGAGTTGGGATAAATGGGTGCTTTTCTGGTTGGCAGTTGGTGACCAGTGCGTGCCGCAGGGATTGTTGCTGGGGCCTCAATTGTTTACCATTTACATAGATGATCTGGAGGAGGGGACTGAATCTAGAGTATTCAAGTTTGCTGATGACACGAAGATGAGTGGGAAAGCGAATTGCGTGGAGGACGCGGAAAGTCTGCAGAGAGATTTGGATAGGCTGAGCGAGTGGGCGAGGATCTGGCAGATGGAATATAACGTTAGCAAATGTGAGGTTATCCACTTTGGAAGAAATAATAGTAAATTGGAATATTATTTAAATGGAGAAAAATTACATCGTGCGACTGTGCAGAGGGACCTGGGGGTCCTTGTGCCCGAATCGCAAAAACTCAGTCTGCAGGTACAGCAGGTGATCAAGAAGGCGAATGGAATGTTGGCCTTTATCGCGAGGGGGATAGAATATAAAAGCAGGGAGGTCTTGCTGCAACTGTACAAGGCACTGGTGAGGCCGCAACTGGAGTACTGTGTGCAGTTTTGGTCCCCTTATTTGCGAAAGGATATATTGGCCTTGGAGGGAGTGCAGAGAAGGTTCACCAGGTTGATACCGGAGATGAGGGGTGTGGCTTATGAGGAGAGATTGAACAGATTGGGTCTGTACTCGTTGGAGTTTAGAAGGATGAGGGGTGATCTTATAGAGACATATAAGATAATGAAGGGGCTGGATAGGGTAGAGGTGGAGAGATTCTTTCCACTTAGAAGGGAAACCAGAACTAGAGGGCACAGCCTCAAAATAAGGGGGGGCCGGTTCAGAACAGAGTTGAGGGGGAACTTCTTCTCTCAGAGGGTAGTGAATCTCTGGAATTCACTGCCCATTGAAGTGGTGGAGGCTTCCTCGTTGAATATGTTTAAATCACGGGTAGATAGTTTTCTGATCGATAAGGGAATTAGGGGATATGGGGAGCAGGCGGATAAGTGGAACTGATTCGCTTCAGATCAGCCATGATCTTGTTGAATGGCGGGGCAGGCTCGAAGGGCCAGATGGCCTATTCCTGCTCCTACTTCTTATGTTCTTATGTTCTTATGTACCCGAGCCTGTATTCAATAGAATTATCTTGGAATCTACAAGATGCACTGCAGAAATTCACCAAAGACCCTTAGACAGCACCTTCCACACCCACGACTACTTCCATCTAGAAGGACAAGAGCAGCAAATACATGGGAACATCACCTCCAAGCCTACAGCGAACATTCTGCCCGACTGAACTAAAACCCCCTACCCTTCCGGGGACCATATCCCTCATTCCCATCTGTTGTGCCTGCCGCACAGTCTGTTTTAATCCTTATACGGTGGACAAATAACTGCGAGCAGACGTCTTGTTAGTACAACCAATATTTACTTAAAACACACAATCAATAATCACCCACCCAACCAACAACAAGTTATCCTACAAAGAATGCTAGAGTTCAAGTCCAGTATAACACCTTAACTTAACTTTGCGTGACTGGCAAGTACCCAAGTAGATATTGGCCTGTATCTGTACATTGGTCTTGGTCGTCCTCTGCATAGTCTGGTCCTTTGGTCTGGTCTGGCACTCTGGCTCTGCTCTTCCTTCCTTCTCGGGTGTGGTGGCTCTCCTCGAGCTGGTCGTCGTTGGTGACGGTCACCGTTGTTGTAGCCCGTTCGTGGGGTCAGAGAGAGAGAGATTCCTGGTTGCGCAGCATCCTTTATACCCCATTGGGTTTTGTGCTCCTTTTGGCCATTGCCAATCAATCGATCAGGACTTGATCACCCTGATCGATAAGAGTCCAATCAGGTGTTGCCACACTGATCTCTGGGTGTGTACCCAACGGCCATGCCTGTAGGTGCTGGAGGCACATAGGTCACATACCTCCCTCCTAAATAAGGGGTCACGGTGCCCTTATGTCTGGTGAACAACCCAGTGTGACCCGAAAGGCTCTTTCATTCTGGAGATGACCCATATCCTGTTTATTCACTCGTCAGGGTTGCAGCCTGTTTGTCTCTGTCTTTTAAACTGCAGCCTGTCGTTTTAGTTCTTGCCCAATTGTCCCAGAGTGGTTTGCAAACCGCCATTTTAGATGGCCCGTTTAGCCACATGACGTTCAGTCGTTACTGTGTGTATCGGTACTGGAGGTGAATCTGGGGGCGCGGTGGGTATGACTCCCCCTGGGAAAGATGGTGGTGGACCCTAATCCTCGGTTTGCGTAACGTAAAGTCTAACATTCTCCTTTAACTCTCCCCAATCCGCATCCTCTATCTCCTCTTCCTCTTCTGTCCCGAAGGTTCACATAAATCCATTTTGAACCGATAATAGGGATTCCAGCCGTGAAATTTCTTGCTGGCATTTGGAGTGGTCAGCGGTTGCCTGTCTCTGTTCTTTACTGGCTTGATGTAGCGTTTTTATTGCCGCCTGCAGATCAGTGCACTTGGCTTCCAATCGTGCTACTGCCCGCTCGGCTTCACCTTTGGCCAAGACAGCGCGCTGGGCGTCTTGGTAGGCTCTCTCAAACTGGGTCTGAAAATTGCCCAGATGTAATAAATTTGCCTGGTTGGTTCTCCTTAATTCATCCACCTCTCTGTCCTTTTCAGCTCTTATCTGCTCTATCCTCTCCTGCTGTTGTTCCTTTAATTTCTTAATCTCCTCCTCCTTTTCCTCCTGTTCTCGCTTCGATTTCTCCAGTTCCTTACGAACTCTGTTTAATTCCTTTTCTGTTCCTAGCAGCTCACAATGACAGTCGCTTTCTCACATTTGTCTGTCCGTTTTCCCTGAACTTTCCTTAGATCATCCCAATACTTCTGCCCTAGGGATCCCGGTCCCGTCTCAGTATTGGCACAAGATTCTGCCCAGAGGGGCCACCTTTTCTTCTTAATATATTCCCTGATTCTGTTTTCCCATATGGGACACTTCTCTGCCTCTGTGCTGTTTCCTGCCATTCTATATTCAACGACAAGGGGTAGGGAGTCGATCGGACTGCGGGTACGGCTTTGGGCTATGTTCCGGTCCTAATCACTCCGGATTCTAATGCAAACCTACGGAGTTTACCCTATCCCCCTTGTTAGTAACAATGCATACACAAGAAACAATTTCCCGAAAGCAGTTATTTGTCCAATAAGGAGTTTGCATCTGTTGGCTCTGAGTTTTAAATAACCGTTCAATATAGATTCTGTGGGATTCGATATCGGAGCAACAAAGTTACTTCTTGTCGATGTCCCGGCGGAGTCGCCAATTGTTGTGCCTGCCGCACTGTCTGTTTTAACCCTTATACGGTGGACAAATAACTGCGAGTCGACGTCTTGTTAGTTCAACCAATATTTATTTAAAACACACAATCAATAATCACCCACCCAACCAACAATAAGTTATCTTACAGAAAATACTAGAGTTCAAGTCCAATATAAGACATGAACTTAACTTTGCGTGACTGGCAAGTACCCAAGCAGATATTGGCCTTTATCTGTGCGCTGGTCTCGGTCGTCCTCTGCGTAGTCTGGTCCTTTGGTCTGGTCTGGCGCTCTGGCTCTGGTCTTCCTTCCTTCTCGGGTGTGGTGGCTCTCCTCGTGCTGGTCATCGCTGGCGACAGTCACCGTTGTTGTAGCCTGTTCGTGGGGTCAGAGAGAGAGAGAGATTCCTGGTTGTGCAGCAACCTTTATACCCCATTGAGTTTCTCGCCCCTTTTGGCCATTGCCAATCAATCGATCAGGACTTGACCACCCTGATCGATAAAATCCAATCGAATGCTGCCACACCAATCTCTGGGTGTGTCCCCAACGTCCATGTCTGTAGGTGCTGGGGGCACGTAGAATACACACCTCCCTCCCAAATAAGGTGTCACGGCGCCCCTATGTCTGGTACACAACCCAGTTTGACCAGAAAGTCTCTTTTGTCCTGGAGATGACCCATATCCTGTGTATTCACCCGTCTGGGGTTGCAGCCTGTTTGTCTCTGTCTTTTAGGCTGCAGCCTGTCATTTTAGTTCTTGCCCAATTGTCCGAGAGTGCTTTACAAATCGCCATTTTAGATGGCCCGTTTGGCCACCTCTTTAAGGGGTGTCTTTACAACTACATGAATGGGATGGGAATAGAGGCATATGGTCTCCGGAAGGATAAGGGGTTACAAATCAGATGGGCAGCCTGATTGCTACAGGCTTGGAGGGCCGAAGGGCCTGTTCCTGTGATGTGATCTTCTTTGTGCTTTGTTCTATATTTAATGGAGAAATGTGAATCACGTTTTTTATATCACTGATTCCTCTCCCTCCCTTGCGCTTAACCTTGTGCCCTGTGTTGCAGGGACAGATCCGTATGCCCCGGGGTCTTCTGGACTCCAGGCCCCTACTGTAGCTCTCCTCATCCTGCTCCAGACAGCTTGGAGGAGTCCTCAGAAATGGCTGAAGAGACCTCTGAGGGTGGCACAGTTTTGGCGTCAGCTTCCACCTCGCAGTTCACCATCCCAAATACTGACACATCGGTGGGTCCAGTTAGTGGTGAGGTTTCTGGGTCACTCTCTGGTGAGCATGACATCTGCTGATGTACATCGAGTGGAAGAGGGAATGTCTGAGGCCTCTGGCACACGGGGTCTGCTGGAGGCATGGACTCAGCTGGCCCCAGGCTACATGCTGGGCCTCTGTGACCACTTCTCCCTCAGCTGCTGGAGACGCAGCAACAGAGCCAGGGAATGCAGGAGGGGCTGACAGCCACACTGAACCAACTGCGAGGCTGTTGGGAGGAGTCCCAAAGCTATTGCCTGTGTTGCGTGGTTCCCAGGCCAACACTGCACGGGTGGTGTCCATGGTGGAAAGCCTGGGGGAGGGAATCCTCACCATGAGTGGCAGGCTCCAACCAATGGCTGAGTCACAGCAGTCACAGCAGAGTCCTAGAGGGCCATGCCAGAGTCACAGCAGGCCATAGCTGAGGGACTGAACAGGATTCTTGAGATTCTGCAGCCCATGGCTAAAAGGCTCGAGAGTTTGCAGGAGACCCAGCGGGACAGCACTGAGACACAGTGGGCTACGGCAGCAGCCCTTGAGAGCGTGGCCCAGTCACAGAGGGTCATGGCTGAGGGGTTGTAGAGCATGGCCCAGTCTCAGAGGGCACTTGCTATGACCATGGGTAGGACATAGGTGGTCCTGCAGGACTGGCAGGGCCAGGTGATGCAAGCACCGCCGACCCATTTGTCTCAGATTTGTTTCTTCCATTGATGATCGCCGGAGTGATTCTTCATGTTGATGTCAGTTGGGGAAGCCCCTCAATGTTGTGTCACTGAGAAAAGGAAGCCATTGGTTCCCCAAACCCCACAAGCGATTCCCTCCCCACCACCCCCCCCCCCCCCACCTCACTCACCCCAGGGCCCTATATGGGGGTTTGCAGATCCCTTACCCACTAACCTGATGTGGGGCCCAGGTGCCAGCGTGCATGCAGAGCTCAGGTAGGAGTCAGACTAGTTTGCACCAGGGCATCATCATAATGGTGCTTAGTGAGTCGTCATCACCCTCCTGCCTGCCAAAGAAACTCGATAACACAGTGTACCCGGGCTCACCACTCTGGTATTCCAATGTTGCAGGAGTTCGAAGGACCTGGGGGGGACGGAGGAAAATGGAACCCACAGACACAAGCTCCGAGCAACTGAACCGCCTGGTGATCAGTGCCTCCCTAGCTGCCCTCGCTTGCCTCATTCAAGCTGCCAGCCCTCCCCCATTACCCCACCCACATGCTCCCCAGAATCCCCAGACCCCCTATTCCCCCATCCACATTCTCCCCAGAATACAAACCCCCCCATTCCCTCACGCACATGCTCCCCAGAATCACAGACATACAATTCCCCCAGCCACATGCTCCCCAGAATACAAACCCCCCCATTCCCAAATGCACATGCTCCCCAGAATCACAGACATACAATTCCCCCAGCCACATGCTCCCCACAATCACAGCCCCCCAATTCACCCAACCACATGCTCTCCACAATCACAGTACCCCCAATTCCCTCAGCCACATGCTCCCCACAATCACAGTACCTCCAATTCCCCCAGCCACATGCTCCCCACAATCACAGTACCCCCAATTCCCCCAGCCACATGCTCCCCACAATCACAGCTTCTTGAAAAGTTGAGAGGCTGCAGCAGTGCAATGTGCAAGAGCTTTGTGCATATCCTTCAGCTGGAAGAGTGCTGAGTGCACTAGGACCCAGCAGCATCCACAAGACCTGCTGCAAATCGGATATCAGACATCCTGCTGAGCAACAGCACTCCCCCCCCCGACGCCCCCCCCCCGCTGACCCCCCACACATTCGCAGAGCCACCCCCAACCCGAGAAACAAATGGCCGCAACGAAAGAAGTAGAGAGCCGTCAGATGCTCGGCACTTACCTCCTCACTAACCTTCACTGATGGAGCTCCAGTATTGGACTTTTACAGAGCATGTCTGTTTCGTGCCGATTCTGGATGGGCGAACGCGGTGGTAAAGGGGGGAGTGCCGGTAAAGTTGACCGTGTAGCCCATTAAGTCAATTGAAATGCATGAAAATGCAAAATGGCCGTCGCGACCATTTCAAGCGTGGTCCAGATCATGGCCATTGTTTGGCCTTGGTAAAGGGGGAACCAGTGCAGAGGCAGGCGCGGATTGCGCTACTCGCCTCACGCCTGACTTTACCAAGTTTTCACGCCCAAAAATGCAACGCAATGGTAAAATTGGGCCCTAAGATTGCTTCATTGTAAGGTGAGGTGTGAGGCATTTACATTTGAAGACAATGCCAGTATGTTCTGGGTATACATGAACAGAGCTCAAGTCTCCTGAAGTACTAGGAAGATGTTATAGCTATTAAGCTGTACGCAGTGGAGTTGTAAACTATCCCTTTACTTCTAAGGTGAAAGGACAGTTGGGAGATAATTGATTAGCCTTTTTACTTCATGTTCTTCCTGTTGTTATGGGCCGGAGGGTAGCAGGAGGCATTTTGAGATTAGGTTACAGGCTTCCCTGTAAATCCATGAATATCACAGATGGGCTCAGTTACAGTTTGTCTTGAGTAATTTTCAGCCAACTGAGAGAAAAAGATGAAGGAAAAGGTAGAATTATGCAGGCCTGCACTTTAAGCAGAGAAAATGCTGACTCTGCCATTCACCTGGCATTCAGTGGGAGCAGGTACTCGGTTTGGAGACCTCATTCCTGAGGAGTTGAAAAAAGGATGGAAGATTTGCCTCGCCTTGGAGCTAAGGGAGGAAATCTACTGTGTAACCTTCACTGTTAAGAGACAATTCTGATTAGAAATGTCCAGCCAAAGTAGGTAGGAAGCAACCCACTGGAAGCTGAAGCAAAGTGAACTGTTTGTTATGACATTTTTAATTCTGGGAGAGTGACTCGGAACAAGAAACAATTCGTTTCTGTAAGCAAAGGTATAAATTGCTCTCAAAACAGAATTGCATCATTTGAATAGCTTTCTTTCAGTCATTTGATACAGTAAAAGTTATTAATTATGAAATCTTGGCATGTTATCCTTTCAGCTAATAACTGGAAATTTGAATTGCTTAGTTATCGGCCTCTGTGTAACCACATTTGTGGGATTTTAATACCACAGACTGAGGCAAGTGCACTGGATTTTGCAAAAGTTTAAACAAACAAGAATTCATAGCTGCATTTATTGAATAATTTAAATTGTCTATCTATTCTGGAGACTTTCCTTGAAGGAGATGATTTGTTTTTGTCTTGCGATAGTGAACAAAGGTAAATTTGAAAGCAAGGGCAGAAAAGTTTGAAACAGAGTTAACAGCAAGTGTTACGAAAGCAGAAATAGCTTAAATATTCTCTTGAGAAAGGAAACGGCACCACATTTAAAACTCAGATTGAGTTGGCTAAGATTCAGTTCCAAAAGAAGCAACCGGAATTCAAGAAGGAGAAATGAAAAAGTTTGAAACTCAAAAGGGAAGTAAAGGAAGTGTAGAAATTTGAATGAGAATTTCAAAGAGAAAGGGAAGCCAGGAAATTAGAGCTGGTTCGAGAAAAACTTGGATTACGTGACCATGATGTAGAAAGCGGATTTGAGAGTGATTTGAATTTTCCTCCAGAGTTTAATTTGGCAAGGATTTTTTACCTAGTGCCTAAATCCAGTGAAGAAGGAATTACATTGTTTTTTATTTACAAGTAAGACTTACATTAACACTGCAATGAAGTTACTGTGAAATTCCCCTAGTCGCCACACTCCGGCGCCTGTTCGGGTCAATGCACCCTAACCAGCACGTCTTTCGGACTGTGGGAGGAAACCGGAGCACCCGGAGGAAACCCACGCAGACATGGGGACACATTTTGACACATTTGGGGGAATTGCTACCAAATTCCAGAGACCACGAGAAATGTGGACAATTGTACTTACAAAGTGTATTGGTGGGAAAGACCTTGGACGTTTATTCAGCTCTTTCTGATGGACAGTCTGCAAATAATTCTGGGGTGGCACGGTGGCACAGTGGTTAGCACTGCTGCCTCACAGCGCCAGGGACCTGGGTTCAATTCCGGCCTCAGGTCACCATGTGTGTGGAGTTTGCATTTTCCCCGTGTCTGCGTGGGTTTCCTCCGGGTGCTCCGGTTTCCTCCCACAGTCCAAAGCTGTGTGGGTTAGGTGGATTGGCCATGCTAAATTGCCGCTTAGTGTCAGGGGGATTAGCAGGGTAAATACGTGGGGATAGGGCCTGGATGGGATTGTCATTGGTGCAGGCCCGATGGGCTGAATGGCCTCCTTCTGCACTGTGAAAAGCCCAGAAAACTGAAGATAACTTTCACATATGGGTTCCGACAGAGAGAAAATTCACAAATCCAGAGAGATTTGTCTTAAAAACCATTGGTCTCCAATCACATTCAAGGCAGGATTGCCTGACTGATCGCTCGTGTTCTTCAGTTCCAGACATTGCCACTTAAACCCTTCATTAAGAAACGGAAGTGAAATATATTAATATCGAGCAGACACAATCCATAGCTACGGTTCCTCCGGGAAACACTGAGACCAGCAAGAGGAACTGACTGAGGTACAAAGCTAAAGTTCTCTTACCTTTCCACATACTCTTCAGAGACAATTCCCAGAATTCCACCGCCCCGCCCCGGGATCAGAGTGGGCGAGGGGCGGACAACGGAAATGTCCATTGACCTTGGACATGAATTTCCGGTCTCGCTCGAACGAGGCTGTAAAATCCCACCCAATAAGACCATAAAACATAGGATCAGAATGAGGCCACTCGGCCCATCGAGTCTGCTTCACCATTCAATCATGGCTGATATTTTTCTCATCCCCATTCTCCTGCCTTCTCCCCATAACCCCTGATCCCCTTATTAATCTATCTATCTCTGTCTTAAAGACACTCAATGACCCGGCCTCCACAGCCTTCTGCGGCAAAGAGTTCCACAGATTCACCACTCTCTGGCTGAAGAAATTCTTCTGGGTGAGAACATGGAGCTAATAGTAATATAAGCACTTTAATCTGATCTATTCTATTCATCATTCTTTTGAAGGCTTGTTGTGCGTAATAATGGAGAATTTTGATTTGATTTGATTTATTATTGTCACATGTATTATGTATTAGTAGTCATGGTGTGGAGAGGCCGGCGTTGGACTGGGGTAAACACAGTAAGAAGTCTAACAACACCAGGTTAAAGTCCAACAGGTTTATTTGGTAGCAAAAGCACTAGCTTTTGGAACAGGCTGTTCCTTCATCACTCCCACCCACCTGACGAAGGAACAGCCTGTTCCGAAAGCTAGTGGCTTTAGCTACCAACTAAACCTGTTGGACTTTAACCTGGTGTTGTTAGACTTCTTACTCTTATTATGTATTAGTATACAGTGAAACACACTGTTTCTTGTGCGCTATCCAGACAAAGCATGCCATACATAGAGAAGGAAAGAAGAAGGTGCCGAATGTAGTGTTACAGCCATAGCTAGGGTGCAGAGAAAGATCAACTTAATGTGAGTTAAGTCCATTCAAAAGTCTGATGGTAGCAGGGAAGAAACTGTTCTCGAGTTGGTTTGTACGTGTCCTCAGACTTTTGTATCTTTTTCCCAGTGGAAGAACGTGGAAGAGAGAATGTCCGGAGTACGTGAAGTCCTTGATTATGCTGCTGTTTGGCCGAGGCAGCGGGAAGTGTAGATAGAGTCAATGGATGGAAGGCTGGTTTGTGTGATGGACTGGACTTCATTCATGACCCCTTGTAGTTTCTTGCAGTCTTGGGCAGAGCAGGAGCCATACCAAGCTGTGATACAACCAGAAAGAATGCTTTCTATGGTGCATCTGTAAAAGTTGGTGAGAGTCATAGAGGTGTTGGTGGGCTCTCTTAACTATAGTGTCGACATTGGGGGACCAGGACAGGTTGTTGGTGACCTGGACACCTAGAAACTTAAAGCTCTCGACCATTTCCACTTCATCCCCATTGATGTAGACAGAGGCATGTCCTCCACTGCGTTTCATAAAATCGATGATCATTTGTTGACATTGAGGGAGAGATTATTGTTGCCGCACCAGTTCACCAGATCGTCTATCTCATTCCTGTACTCTGTCTCATCATTGTTTGAAATCTGATCCACTACGGTGGTGTCATCAGCAAACTTGAAAATTGAGTTGGAGGGGAATTTGACCACACAGTCATTGGTGTTGTTGTAGGGAAAAATCCCTTGTACCAGTGCATTCAAAGGGAGTCGAGTCGCAAGGCAAGGTTCAAAGAGTTTTTCTTTATTGTACAATTACTGGGTACCCAGGGAAACCCCTGTAGCCAGCTTAGAAACAGTGCTTGGCCACGTTGATCTCAATGGTTATACATTTGCTCTGGATATTTATAGGGATCCAAATTTGAGCGGGAAGATTTGCTCATACATTTTTACAATACTTATAAAGTGGCCTGTCTGGTCAGGAAGTTCCCTGGGAGGCTTGTCAATTTGCATCTGTATGGTGTGTGTCCATGTTAATGGGACTGCCTGTTCTTGCCCCGGTGTTTTAATGTGTTTCCCATTATCCTCTCGATGTGTCCCCTTATCTAAATCGATCTCTACTGTTTTGTGTCTGTATTCTATGCTTGCGAGATTAGGTGTGAATGTCATTTTGTCCTGCTGTGTGTAGGGGGATTTAATCTAATCTTTTATTCTTTTTATCCTAGTTTATTAAGTTTCTCTGCCTGCCTTGGCCATTTTATTCCTGTAATATTTTATTGACAGTCCGGTTATGCCATATAACCCACTCCAGGTCTTGACTCGCAGATATCCCGATCTTCTGGCCAAGGGCCGGTTTAAAATGCAGCTTCGTGCTGTTGCTGGGCAGAATAAGGATCTTTTGTCGGCTTTGAAATTAAAGGTCTCTCAGCTGTGCAGAGGGGGATTTAAACGAATGTCCATTCGGGTGTTCCCCTCTGCATTGTGGGCACGTTATGAATGGTGCCAATCAGTCCAATAAATGAATATGTTTAATGAGGTGAATATTGATGAGATAATAAAAATATGGCTTTTGGAAAATGGCCTACTTCAGTCCCTCCTCTCGTCCAGGGGGTCCCATTCATGGCTGACCCCCCATGGACGATCTTCAGAGGTACAGTGACTTGTACAGATGTCGTCCTTGCCGTTGTTCCTCTTCCTCTGTGGTGTGGTTAAATTCTTGCATCTGGATACTGGCAGTGGGTAGCATTCTTGATGCAATATTTGCACATATCACTTTAATACAGGTTAGGCCCAGGCAGAGTGTGAACAGGATGGCTACTACTAAAATTAATCCCTTCATAATGTATGCTCCCCAAACTGTGTTAAACAGCCACCCTAACCACCCATCAGTCCCTGTAAATCCCTGTTTAAAGCTATCCAATTGCTTTTGTATCCCGGACATGGCTGCTGTTATGTTTAATGTCTCGTCGTGTACATATGTGATGCAGTTTCCTTTGATGATGGTGCATACCCCTCCTTGTCTGGCTAGCTGATAGTCTACTGCATATCTCGTTTGCTGTGTGTATAGTCTGAGTTCTGCGAGTTCTTGGTCAATTGCACCCAGTGCTTGTCGGGTGTTGTTTCCTAAGATGGTAAGTCCACATATGAAGAAATTCCTATTACTGGCACTGATCACCCCTGCGGCGCCCCATAGGGATAGTGTCCCCAGAAATCCATATCCCAAAGAAGATCCTAATGTGACAGGGGCCTGCCAGTCGGCGCAGAATTCTGCGCTGATGGCCCTGGTCACTATGCATTTCTGGACATGCCCTTCGCTTGGGCACGGAACCGTGAGAGGTCTGATTGTCCCTACGGAAAAGAACCTTGGAGGCCTGTCTGTGGCCGTCATGTATACATTTTTGAATAAAAACACATAACCTTCTTTAACCCGATAACATGCATTACCCCGGGGTCGTTTGACCACATGGTCCCATGTTGTGGAACCTTCCCTCCCCCGGGACTGTCCACTTGATTGTACCCCTTGGTGAGAATCAAATGGGTATGTCCCTGAGGCTGAGCTTACGTGGGTGCCGTTGCACTTGCCACACATAAGCTGCCTACCCGTGGTGACTGCAATGCATTTTTGTTGCTTGCAGTCACAAGTGAAGTGTCCTTCCCAGACCCGGCACTCCTGGAGAGCACAATGTGCCTCAGCGCACGAATCATTTTTAGGGACAAAGGCATGCACGCACCCCCATCCCTCTCCCTTAAAACATTATGGGTAGTTCCCATGTGTCTCCTCCCGTTGGGGTCCCATCCCCCCTAGAATTCCCAGCTCAGTGAGCTCTACACACCTTCCTTGTATCCCTTGTTTAAAGTACCCAATATGTTCCTTGCAGGGTGCCCCCGATGTGTCAATGGTGAATAACTCTTGTGGGAGCCACCCTGGTGTTGCGATGAATAGGGAGTTTACTGATCGCGCTGAAGGGTAACAAGCGGTCCTATTCCCATAGATCTGGATGTGTGTTTTCAGGAATAGGTTTTCTTCCATGATTGGTGGTTCTGCTCCCCTAACCCCCATGTGTTGGAGCGTATTTACAATGGTCATGGTTATTATCAAATATGTCCCTATTCCCATATTATTTTTTTTTACAACAGTATTTTTACAGTTATAGTATATACAGAAAATAAACAGGCAATCAAATTAAAAGTAGTTTGTTCTGACGTCTTGATAGTCGATCTGGTCCTGGTTCCTGTGGAATTTGAACGAACGAAAACGGTATCTTTAGTTTATTTGCCTTCATACAGCTTTAATTGGGTCCAATGTTTCCAGACCCCCTGTCCTCTTATATCTATACAGACACAGGTATCTCCGCTAATAATGACCTCGTAAGGTCCGTGCCATCTTGGGGCAAATCCTGGTTTTGCAGGAAGCACTTCTGTTAAGACCCGGCTCCCGGCTTTTGGGACCTCTGGTAATATTTCTGAGTCCTCCTCTGTATCGACCTGTGCCTGATTTAAAATTACAGACCGGCGCATCACCTTCAATTGGGTGCTAAGGTCCCGGATGTATTGACGGATCCTATCTTTTATCGGACCCACATCTGTCCAGCCTGTAATAATGTTTTCGGGTAAGTGCATTGCTCGCCCGGTCATCAGCTCGTATGGAGTCAAGCCGGTAGTTCGATTTGTGGTCGCCCTAATCCTCATCAGAACTGCAGGTAGGACTTCTGTCCAATTTCTACCTGAGGATTGCATTGCTTTTGCCATGGTTATTTTTAGAGTCCGATTCATCCTCTCCACCATCCCGGAACTTTGTGGGTGATAGGGGATGTGAAATTTCTGTTTTATTCCTAATAGTTGGCAAATGTTTTTCATAACCTTTCCTGTGAAATGTGTTCCCTGGTCCGAATCAACTTGAATTGGCATCCCCCATCGGGGAATGACTTCTGCTGCCAATATCCTGGCTACCGTTAGGGCTGTACAATTGGTTGTGGGGAATGCTTCTACCCACCTGGTGAATTGATCTACTATTACCAGGCAGTATGTTTTCCCGTGAGAGGGGGGCAATGGTCCTATGAAGTCCATTTGTATCTGTTCCCAGGGTCCCTTCGGTCTGGGTTGGTGTCCCATCTTTACCTTTATGGGCTTCCCGGGGTTGTGCTGTGCACATATAGTGCATCTGCGGCAGTATGTGGCCACATCTCGTCCCAATCCTTTCCACCACCACTCTCTCCCCAGGCTCTGTATCATTGCATCCCTGCCTGTATGGGGAAGCCCGTGGTGTAGTTCCAGTAATGTGTTCTGGATACATCCTGGCGCCAATACCCGGTTATCTTTTCTCCACACCCCGTCAGTCCCTTTAACTGCGCCCAGCTCCTCCCATCTATCTCGTTCTTGCTGTGTAATGTCCCCATGTAATTTCTGTATGTCAATTTCTTCCAGTTCTACCACTATCGCTGCAAGGGGCAGGCTTTTAATGTCGCTGTTTTCTAGTGCTTGCTGTGCCGCTGTGTCTGCGGCTTGATTCCCTTTGAAATGAATCCACCCCGGGGTGTCCCTTCCGGGTTCCCGCTGGTGGGCTTTTATTTTAATTACTGCGGCCTCTGTAGGCTGTTCACTAGCTGCTAGCAGCGCCCTTATCTGCTGTTGGTGTTTAATGGGGGTACCTCCTGTAGTAATGAACCCCCTTCTCCCCCATGCGGGCATGTAATCATGGATCACACCAAACGCATATTGGCTGTCTGTATACACATTGACTGTTTTCCCTGCTGCTAATCTTAAGGCTTGGGTGAGGGCAACTAATTCTGCTACCTGAGCGGACTGACCCCCGTCGATCCTTCCTGATCCTAGGGTTTCCAGGTTCTGGTCTACTACTGCCTACCCTGTCCTTGGTGATCCTGATACATATTTGCGGGACCCATCCACATAGAAGGTCTTATCTGCTGTTGGAAGGGGCTCGTCTCTAATCTTTCCTTCCTTGTTATCTTTGTCAATTTCTCCACAGCTGTGCGCCTCCCCAATATCTAAAATCCCTTCCGCGGGATTTTCTCCCGTGTCCCTAATGATGGTGACTGACTTGTTAGGTGGTAGGAGTGTGGCCTCCCACCTTGCCCTCCTTATATTTGAGACTGTTTTGAGTTTGCCCGTGTTTAGCATCTCTACCAATGTATGTTTTGTGTGTAGCACAATATCTCCTGTCATGACAATGGGCTCACTTATCCTCACAGCCCATGCTGCACAATCTAGGGCGGCTATGCACCTGGGCATCCCGGTGACTACTGGTCCCTCAGCCGTTGAATAATACCCTACGGGTCTCTTTCTATCTCCATGAGTCTGTGCCACTACGGCAGAATAGAAGCCGTCCTGGTTGTCACAGAAGATGTGGAACTTCTTGCTTCCATCTGGCAGTCCCAGCCCTGGGGCTGAAATTAACCTAGCTTTCAACTCTGCATATGCTGTCTCTTGCTCTTGTCTCCACTCTATACTTTCCAAGGCTGGCTTTCCTCCCTTCACTAGTCTCTGAATTGGCTCCGCGATTCTTGCAAAGTCAGGGATAAAACTCCTACTGTAATTGAATAGTCCTAAAACTTTTCGGACCCCTCTTACTGTAACTGGTCGCGGCATTTCTTTAATCGCGGTTTTGCGGTCTGCGGGCATTTCTTTAATTCCCTGGGAAATTAGGTGTCCTAAGTACAGGACCTGGGGTTTTGCAATTTGTGCCTTATGTGGGTTGACTTTCAGCCCGGCTTTTGCCAATCCTTCTAGTACTGGATACAGGGCTGCCTTGTGCCCTTTTTCTGTTTTGGACGCTATTAACACATCGTCCACATACTGGAGGACTGTATTGTCCTCATGCAATTTCACCCTACTCAGGATATCGCTCATTGTTCTGTGAAATATGGCAGGACTGTTATGAAATCCCTGTGGGAGGCGAGTCCATGTATACTGTTTCTCTCCCACAGTGAAGGCGAATTTGTTTTGGGATTCTGAGTCCAGTGGAAGGGACCAGAACCCATTTGCTATATCTAGCACCGTGAAAATTTTGTGGTCTTGTGCCAATCCGTTTAAAATAGTCGAGGGGTTTGCCACAATGGGGTGTAATTTAGGTGTTACCTTGTTCAAACCTGTGAAATCGATGGTGAGCCGGTAGCTCCCGTCAGGTTTTATAACTGGCCATGTGGGGGAATTGGTGGTACTGGTGGTTTCCCTGAGGATTCCCTTTTCTATTAAACCCTTGGCTATTTCTACCACTGCCCCTTGCGCTTCTCTCTTGATAGGGTATTGTCGGTGGGGCTTGTGTTCCGGTCCTGGGACTTTTATCGGTTCTGTGTCGGTTAGTCCGGTATCTAATTTCGTCCTAGCCCAGGCTTCGGGAATGGAAGCGCAGATGGCTCCGAACCCTTCTTTTTCCTGATCCCAATCTCGGGCCACTATGGTGGCTATCCCAACCGTCCCCAGGTGGCTAGCTAATGTCCCTATTCCGGTCTTCCTACCGTCAGGTTGTGGCCAAATTAGTTTCCCTTTCCTACAATCTATCAGCACCTGGTATTCCCTCATTAAATCGTTCCCCATGATTGTGCCCTCATTATTCTGACAAACGTAAAATTGCATTGGAATATACTTGTGGTTGATTTCTACTAGTGTGGTTTCACTAAAATAGGCGGGTATTCTCTCTCCCCCTACCCCGGTTATGTGTATTCTTTTGTTGGTCAGTGGCAGGGGTAGGTTTGTAATTGATATGGCTGCTCCCGTATCTACTAACATGTGGCATTTCCTACCCCCTACCAGGGCTTCTACATATATTCTCTCCCCTCTTTCCTGTTTTGGATGGGAGCTACGGGTTGTGAGATTTCGACCAGTGTTGGCCGATAAGTGGAGTGGACGGACACCGGCTTCTGTCGGGATTCACTGTCTTCTGTGGGCATGGCGACACTAATCCTCTCTTGTCTCCCATCTCCCTGGTTTGGGGTCTCTTCTAGTCACCCTAGTGGATTCCGGGAATGTGGTGCCCCCGGGGTTGGTCTATAGTTGTCTCGGGGTCTCCCATGTTTCCCCCAACATGTTGCCTCGGTGTGCCCTGCCCTGTGGCAGTGGTCACAGCGGGGCCCGCCATTCTCGGGTTTCCCTTCGAATGGTGCTTCCCTGCAGAATCTAGCCGTATGCCCTGGCTGGCCACATGTGTAGCAGCTGAACCCGGTTCTCCCCTTATCTCCGTTATGGGGGGTTCCAGTTCTCTCTCGTCTGGGCTTTGCCTGGGCAACCTTCCCTTCGTTTATCCCGCTAGCCCACTCGACTAGCTCGTCATAGTCTTGGGATGCTATCACCCCCATCTTAAGGATTTCTTGGTGTACCTCTGATAGCCCGTCCTTGAATGCCTGGATAAAAGCCCTGTCTCTCCTATCCACATTGTCCTGTCCTGAACATTCCCTATATACCTGGAATAATCTCTCTCCAAATTCCGATGCACTTTCCCCCTGTCCTTGTTTAGTATTTGTGATCCTGCTCCAATTACTGGGGGAGTTCCCTAAGACCCGTTGGATTTCGGTCTTAAATAATGTGAAGGGTGCCTGCTGGTCGTCTATCTCAGCCGTTGTAGGAACGGCATGTGTCCACCTTCCTCCATTATAGTCCTGTGCTGCTTGGGTCGCTGGCCCTCCTGCCACCAACCTCCATTTATCCGCTGGACAGGCTGCCCTGACCAGCTGGTGTATGTCCCTTAAATGTAACTGGTGTCCTACCCAGAGTGAATCCAATTCGCCCCAAAATCCCAGGTTTGCGCTTCTGGGTTTTAACTTCCCCAGGGATGCCATAATCTGCTGCCTTTCCCCTGGGGTAAAAGGCTTATAGGTTGCTTTTGGTTGTGCTAACGTCCTTCCTCTGGTGACTGGCGCTAGATTATAATTTTTTATGTCTCCTTCTGATGCTGGAGTGGCTGTATGTTTCTGCACTGACTCGTATGAGCGCCGAGGGTCCGTTTCCTCTGATCTCTGCGTTATTTCCACAGTGTGGCTTCTGTGTTCTAATTCCCTCACTCTCTCCTGCAATACCTTAATTTGTTCTGTCTCTTTGTGTCTCTCCTCCATTGAGGCATTTACCTTCTCAATTAGTCCAGCTAACTGGGTCACTAATATTACTCCCATTACTTTTGTTTTGTCCCGTTTAACTCCGTCTACCCACTTTCTTTGATCTTCTAAAGTTTGTGATGCGTTCCACCCGTTCCGTTTCATCTTTGCAACAATCGCTTCTCTGGCTAACAGATACTTCAAAATGAGAGCTACTGCAGTTTCTCCCTCAATAACGTGGTCTGCCATTTTTCTGTCTAGCAGTCCTGCAACCCCCGTATGCTGGTTCCAACAGTAAAAGTGCCCCAACTCTCTCTCTTATCTCCTGTCACTGATACTGCTCCAGCACCGTCTGTATTGCTGTAGGGTCTCGTAGTGGGGTCCCAGTGGGTCTCTTCCCCTGTGCTCCCCCAACTATTCCTGACACCTCACGCTTGGTCTATTTTGTGTTGTCTTATTGGGATGTGTGCTGGTTTTTTTTAGTGGGTTTGTCGGCCCCTGTCCCCAGCCCCTTTAAGTACAACGCCTCCCGCTTGGCCACCACCTCCACTAGCAAGGTTGATCCGTTACCCCAAAACCTGGTACCCTGCTATGGGCTGTGGTGTTCCCTACGGACGAACAAGGTTATCAAACTCCGCCCGGGTCCCTAATGGATCCTCCGTCGTCGTGTCTCTTGGTCAGGATGGATCGGGTCCCCTTTTCCTCAACACTTACACATATGTATCTGTTATCAAAGCCCCTGTTATAGTTAGTAACTGTATCGACTCTGAGGTTGTTCGTCCCTTCAGAGTCTGTGTTGTTACCCGATTTACACTGTCCGTGCCTTGCATCCTGAGTGCCTGTGCCTCTTAGCACCCACTTCAAAACCCAACCTTAGCGTGGGAGATTTCTCCTCTTAACGTCCAGTTTAGGGTAGGGCACCTTGAGTCAAGCACTCCCTTGTCCTATTGCCTTGGCACAGACAGCGGTTTCGTCTACAATCCTGGGTTAGTTACACCAATTAGTTCTGCATGCGGTTCTTATCTTTATATTAGTCTTAATTCCTTATTCCCGTTATCAAATAGCCCAAAACCTGTTATCTTTACCTCTGGTCCTCTATTCCTATTAAAGTTACTTACCTTCTTCCACGCGGTCGTTCTGACCTGTACCTTCAATTTAAAAACTTAGGCAAGATTATACAGTTCTACAAGACAACAATATTTAACACAGACAAACCCTAACCCTTAAAGGTACCTCACTTTGAACGGAGACTTGTACTCGCCCTTGACTGCTCTGGATTTTTATCAGATTCGTTTAAATTTGATCCCGGCTTCCAGACCGTGGCCACCAGTCAGAAGTCAGATATCAAATCCTGAGCCGACTACGCCATTTGTTGTAGGGAAAAATCCCTTGTACCAGTGCATTCAAAGAAGTTGAGTCGCAAGGCAACGTTCAAAGTGTTTTTCTTTATTGTACAATTACTGGGAACCCAGGGAGAACCAACGTAACCAGCTCCGAAACAGTGGC
Source organism: Mustelus asterias (assembly GCF_964213995.1). Taxonomy (NCBI): domain Eukaryota; kingdom Metazoa; phylum Chordata; class Chondrichthyes; order Carcharhiniformes; family Triakidae; genus Mustelus; species Mustelus asterias. Next base: position 17,647,095 of record NC_135819.1, read on the forward strand.
TTGGCCACGTTGATCTCAATCCTTTCACATCAGCTCTGGATCTTTATAGGGATCCAAATTCGAGCGGGAACATTTGATTATGCATTTTTACAATATGTATAAAGTGGTCTGTCGGGTCAGGAAGTTCTCTGGGAGGCTTGTCAATTTGCATTTGTATGGTGTGTGTTTGTGTTAATGGGACTACCTGTTCTTGCCCCGGTGTTTTAATGTGTTTCCCATTATCCCCTCTATGTGTCCCCTTATCTGAATTGACCTCATTGTTTTGTGTCTGTGTTCCCTGCTTGCGAGATTAGGTGTTAATGTCATTTTGTCCTGCTGTGTGTAGGGAGATTTAATCTAATCTTTTATTCCTTTTACCCTAGTTTGTTAAGTTTCTTTGCCTGCCTTGGCCATTTTATTCCTGTAATATTTTATTGATAGTCTGGTTATGCCATATAGCCCACTCTCGGTCTTGACCCGCAGATATCCCGATCTTCCTTGGCCAAAGGCCGGTTTAAAATGCAGCTTCGCGCTGTTGCTGGGCAGAATAAGGATCTTTCGTTGGCTTTGAAATTTAAAGGTCTCTCAGCTGTGCAGAGGGGGTTTGAACGAATATCCATCCGGGTGTTCCCCTCTGCATTGTAGGCCCGTTATGGATGGTGCCAATATGGCTTTTGGAAAATTGCCTACTTCACTGTAGTCGTCTCCAATTAAATAATATTCTGTTTTTCTATCCAAGAGCTCTCAGGGCTCCAAAACTACATCTGAGGCCACCGTGACATAATGTGCACTGAACTCTGCCTCAGTAAAGAGGACTGAAATGGGGGTTCCTCCCAGATGCTAAGTATTGATCTGAACAGCTCAATACAAAGACTCGTGAAAGACAGCATGCTGATTAAAGATGTTCTTTATGACCAACACGTGCTGGGAGAAAGGCAACCGGACACACCAATGTCTTTCTGAAGTTTACAATGCAATTTGTAAAACGGTTATACGTTTTCGGAACGTCAATTCTCCCGCCTACCCTAACTTGATGCTCCAATCGCATTAGCATTATTTACCTTGGCCAATCCAAGCCCACCTTCTAGCAGAATTAGGAATGCATTGGTCTGTGGGACCCGAACGTTCCTACCCACTGTTACTATGCAACCTCACTTACGTAAATCCGTAAAGATCAAAGGTTGCTTCCTCACCGTAAGCTGCAGAGTTGAAAAGGTGACCCTCTGCTTTATCATCGGTAAGAATTGAATACTTTTTAAACTTTGTGAACACTTCTGTTCATTTTCTAGAGCATTAGAATTTGCACTGTCCATACTTTCTTCTGATAACATGACTGTATTCTGTGGTTTATTGTTCCCAAAAAATCTGGCCCATCTGGTTTAACTCTCTTCCCATCAATGCTGCAGGGCAGTTTGCATTTTGGCCAAAGAGCACAATGCATTCGAAAATACTAGTTTAAATCTAAAATACATGCTTAATTTCGAGAACAGTAGTTATGTGTGTGTCTATGCAAGTAGTACCTTGTGTAATATACGTATAAGGCACATTGTGGTCTTTAGTCTGAGTTAATTTACCCTGTTTAGTAATCTTACTAGTTTTTAAATCCCAGGGTTTGCTGAACCTCTCTAACAGGACAGTGAACTCACACTTCAGCATCCATTGGAATTCTGACACCAATTTCAATTCTAAAACAATCCATGAGAGATTCAAGAAATCTATCAGCCTTTTTAACTAAGAACAGAAAGTGCTGGGTGAACACACGACATTGGGCAACGTGGGAGCACAGTGGTTAGCAATTCTGCCTCACGGCACCAAGGATCCAGGCTCAATTCTGGCCTCAGGTCACGTTCTGTGTGGAGTCTGCAGGTTCTCCCCCGTGTCTGCATGGGTTTACTCCGGGTGCTCCGATTTCCTCCCGCAGTCCGAAGATGTGCAGGTTAGGTGGATCAGTCATTCTAAAGTGACCCTTAGTGTCCCAGGATGTGCAGGTTAGCGGATTAGTGGGGTAAATGCACGGGGTTACGGGGATAGTGTTGGGAGAGGGAGGCCTTGGTAAGATGCTCTTTCTCAGCATTGGTGCAGACTCGAACGGGCCAAATGGCCTCCTTCTGCAATGTAATTTGTCACGTCAGCTACGACTCTCACTAACTTTTACAGATGCACCATAGAAAGCATTCTTTCTGGTTGTATCACAGCTCGGTATGGCTCCTGCTCTGCCCAAGACCGCAAGGAACTACAAAAGGTTGTGAATGTAACCCAATCCATCACGCAAACCAGCCTCCCATCCATTGACTCTGTCTACACTTCCCGCTGCCTCGGGAAAGCAGCCAGCATAATTAAGGACCCCACGCACCCCAGACATTCTCTCTTCCACCTTCTTTCGTTGGGAAAAAGATACAAAAGTCTGAGGTCACGTACCAACCGGCTCAAGAACAGCTCCTTCCCTGCTGCTGTCAGACTTTTGATTGGACCTACCTCGCATTAAGTTGATCTTTCTCTACGCCCCAGCTATGACTGTAACACTACATTCTGCACTCTCTCGTTTCCTTCTCTATGAACGCTATGCTTTGTCTGTATAGCGCGCAAGAAACAATACTTTGCACTGTATGTTAATACATGTGACAATAATAAATCAAATCAAATCACGTAGGGATTCTATGATTTGGGTGGCATCTGTGGAAAATCATTCATTGTTTCCTGTTCACACTATTTTTAATCGCTGGTGTTTACTCTGTGAGGTTTCAACTTCTCTTTTTATTATATCTCCAACTCCGGATTTTGGTTTTGTTTTTACAAAGCTCTTACGAACAATTATCTACTTCTGCATTTGGAATTGTTTTATATCTGACCTCAGCCTGACCGCATCATTTTTGCTTTTGTCAGAGCAGAAGTGAGAAATACTAAAGAAAAGCAGCCTCACTTTCTCAACAGAACCAGACCATCCACGGGGTCTCTCGTTATTTTAGGAAATCCTCAGGCTTATTGCCCTTCTTTTGACAGCTCAGCAAACCTCTTCAAATCTAACACTTTCCTTCATGTAGATAAAAGCTGGAATTGCTGGAAATGCTGAGCAGGTGCGGCAGCGTTCCGTGCACCTCCTCAATCCAGACGGGCTTGTCCGGGAATCCTGAGACCTCCCACCGCAGGATTCCCTTAGCCTGTGCCCGCAGTGACAGCAACCAACATTAACAAACCTTCCCATGGACGTTTTTGTCTTAACACATCTGATTAAACTAACAAAACCCGAATAAATCATTCCTCTAACAGGTGCCGGAGTGTGGCGACTAGGGGATTTTCACAGTAACTTCATTGCAGTGTTAACGTAAGCCTACTTGTGACGCTAATAAATAAATAAACTGCATGGTGGCACAGTGGTTAGCACTGCTGCCTCACAGCACCAGGGACCCGGGTTCGATTCCCGGCTTGGATCACTGTCTGTGCGGAATCTGCACGTTCTCCCCGTGTCTGCGTGGGTTTCCTCCGGGTGCTCCGGTTTCCTCCCACAGTCCGAAAGACGTGCTGGTTAGGGTGCATTGGCCGTGCTAAATTCTCCCTCGGTGTACCCCAAACAGGTGCTGGAGTGTGGTGACTAGGGGATTTTCACAGTAACTTCATTGCAGTGTTAATGTAAGCCTTACTTGTGACAATAATAAATAAACTTTAACTTTTTGAAGACATCCGGTGGGAGTTTCCAGTCACGCTCGCCCCAAGACTGGAAAATCCCACCCAAGATCAATGGACTTTTACATGGTCCGTGACCTGCCTGCTATGATTCCCGTGGCGGGGCAGGAGGGGAATATTCTGTCCATTTACATCTTTCCTGAATCGTGATGTCCAGAATTGTGCAGAATACTCCATTCGAGGAGTGACCAGTGATTTATAAAACTCCAGAATAATCTCATTGCTTTGAAATTCCATGCCTCTACTTAGGAAAACCATTAAGCCATTCTTCTCAACTAGCTTGTGGTGGAATGGCCCGCAGAGATTTAACTGTTAATATGTGAAGGATCTTCAATCTAGCAAACCTGATTTTCTGGTTAAAGTTGTTTTTTCACTGTGCTGGGAGTTCTTGTGGCCGATGGCCTGGAACGTATCAAACGGAACAAGGTGTCAGATGCAACAGCTTGTCGTTGGCAAGGGGAGAGTTCTTTACGGACTTTCGGAGCCAGTGTCTCTTATCTGGGCATTGGAATGTGAACAATATGCACTGAGGCCTCATTATGATAGGGTCTGGAGTGACCAATAACACTGCCCTGGCTCCATTTGATTGGCCTAATTGAACGATGCAATTGGGGTTTCTGATCAATTCATTGGCTGGGGCGGCACGTGGCTCAGTGGTTAGCACTGTTGCCTCACAGCGCCAGGGACCCGGGTCCAATTCCTGGCTTAGGTCACTGTCTGTGTGGAGTCTGCACGTTCTCCCCGTGTCTGCGTAGGTTTCCTCCGGGTGCTCCGGTTTCATCCCACAGTCCAAAGACATGCTGGTTAGTTGAATTGGCCATGCTAAATTCTCCCTCAGTGTCCCGAACGGGTGCTGGAGTGTGGTGACTAGGGGATTTTCACGGTAACTTCATTGCAGTGTTAATGTAAGCCGAACTTGTGGCACTAATAAATAAACAAATAAAACTTTAATAAATTACGCCAATCTTTCATGGAAACTACAAAAGGTCGTGAATGTAGCCCAATCCATCACTCAAACCAGCCTCCCATCCATTGATTCTGTCTACACTTCCCGCTGCCTCGGCAAAGCAGCCAGCATAATCAAGGACCCCACACACCCCGGACATTCTCTCTTCCACCTTCTTCCATCGGGAAAAAGTCTGAGGTCACGTACCGACTCAAGAACAGCTTCTTCCCTGCTGCTGTCAGACTTTTGAATGGACCTACCTTGCATTAAGTTGATCTTTCTCTACACCCTAGCTATGACTGTAACACTACATTCTGCACCCTCTCCTTTCCTTCTCTATGAATGATATGCTCTGTCTGTATAGCGTGCAAGGAACAATACTTTTCACTGTATGTTAATACATGTGACAATAATGAATCAAATCAAATCAAAATCATGTACCATTGCCTCTCCTGGTGCTTCTATGTGCTGCTATCTCAGTGGCTGCAGCAGGGCTGGTGTAGGGCTGGATAGAAATCAAAGCCTGTATGGCAGCAACCATGGATATCATGACAACCATCTGAGCTCCCATTGCAGCATTGGCATGTTGGAAGGCTTGTCTTAATTACAATAATTAAATATTGAACAAGTCCAAAAGATAGTCTGTACCTGAAACGGAATTATGTCCAAGACAGACTCTCCCAGTTCTGTCTCCCCTCTGTGTTCCAGGTGATTCCCATTATGCCATGTCCCAATACCCCTCACCTGTTTAATAATGTAATTACTAACAATGCCATTGCCTTTAAACTTTTAAAATGTAACTGCTATTTAATAAAACGATTGCCATCGGATCTTAACAATGCAATTGGTAAGTGTGAAGATGGATTTGTTTTTAATATTTTGGGGAATGTGTGTGTGAGTGTGTGAGTCTGTGCATGTGAGTGTGTGTGTGAGTATGTGAGTGTGTGTGCATATGTGTCTTTATGTGTGTGTGTGTGAATGTGAATCTGCGTGTGTGAGTCTGTGTGTGTGTGAGTGTGTGTGAGTATGAGTCTGCGTGTGTGTGCATGTGTGTGTGTGCATGTGTGTGTGTGTGAGTGTGAGTCTGCGTGTGTGTGTGTGTGTGAGTGTGAGTCTGCGTGTGTGCATGTGTGTGTGTGTGTGTGTGAGTCTGCGTGTGTGTGCGTGTGTGTGAGTGTATGCGTGTGAGTGTGTGTGTGTGTGAGTGTATGCGTGTGAGTGTGTGTGTGTGTGAGTGTATGCGTGTGAGTGTGTGTGTGAGTGTGTGCATGTGTGAGTCTGTGTGTGTGAGTGTGAGTCTGCGTGTGTGAGTCTGTGTGTGTATGCGTGTGAGTGTGTGTGCATGTGTGTCTGTGTGTGAATGTGAGTCTGCGTGTGAGTGAGTGTGTGCATGTGTGTCAGTGTGTGTGTGTGTGTGTGTGTGAATGTGAGTCTGCATGTGTGTTAGTCTGTGCGTGTGAGTGTGTGTGTGTGTTAATGTGTGTGTGTGTGCATGTGAGCGTGTGTGTATGTGTGTGTGTGTGGGAGTGTGTGTGTGTGAGTCATAGAATCATAGAAACTCTACAGTGCAGAAGGAGGCCATTTGGCCCATCGAGTCTGCACCGACCACAATCCCACCCAGGCCCTACCCCCACATATTTTACCCGCTAATCCCTCTAACCTACGCATCCCAGGACTCTAAGGGGCAATTTTTTTAACCTGGCCAATCAACCTAACCCGCACATCTTTGGACTGTGGGAGGAAACCGGAGCACCCGGAGGAAACCCACGCAGACACGAGGAGAATGTGCAAACTCCACACAGACAGTGACCCGAGCCAGGAATCGAACCCGGGACCCTGGAGCTGTGAAGCAGCAGTGCTAACCACTGTGCTACCGTGCCGCCACAGTGCCACAGTGAGTGTGTGTGTGCGACTGTTTGTGCGTGTCTGTGTGTGTGTGCATGTGCGTATGTGCACACGGGTGTGTTTGTGTGTGCGCATGTGTGTGTGCGAGTGTGCATGTGTGTGAGTGTGTGCAAGCGTGTGTGTGCGTGCAAGTGTGTGTGTGTGTGTGTGAGTGTGTGTGTGCGCGCAAGTGTGTGTGCATGCGTATGAGTGTGTGTGCGTGTCTGCGTGCGTGTATCTGTGTGTGTGTGCGTGTGGGTGTGTGCATGTGCGTGTGTGTGCGTGCAAGTGTGTGTGTGCGTATGTGTACATGTGTGTGTATGTGCATGTGTGAGTGTGTGCGTATGTGTGTGTGTATGTGTGTGAGTATGTGTGGGTGTGAGCGTGTGCGTGTGCGTGTGTGTGAGTGTGCCTGTGTGTGTGCGTGTGTGTATGGGTGAGTGCGTGTGAGTGTGTGCGTGAGCATGACCGTGTGTGCGTGTGTTTGCGTGAGTATGTGTGTGAGTGTGTGCGTGTGTGAGTATGTGCATATGTGTGTGTGTGTGCGTATGTGTGTGTGCGTGTGTGTGTGCATGTGTTTATATGTGCGTCTGTGAGTGTGTGCGTATGTGTGTGTGAATGTGTGTGCGTGTGTGTGCATGTGTGTGTGTATGTGTGGGTGTGAGCGTGTGGTGTGTGTGTGTGTGAATGTGTGTGTGTGTGTGAGTGTGCCTGTGTGTGTGCGTGTGTGTATGGGTGAGTGCGTGTGAGTGTGTGTGTGTGCGCGCGAGTGTGTGAGTGTGTGTGTGTGAGTGTGTGCATGTGTGAGTGTGTGCGTGTGTGAGTATGTGCGTATGTGCGTGTGAATGTGTGTGTGCATGTGTGTGTGTGCATGTGTGTGTGCATGTGTGTGTGCGTGTGTGTATGGGTGAGTGCATGTGAGTGTGTGTGTGCACGAGTGTGTGCGTGTGTTTGTGTGTGTGTGTGTGTGAGTGCGTGTGCGCAAGTGTGTGCATGTGTTGTGTGAGTGTGTGTGCGTGAGTGTGTTTGTGTGTGTGTGTGTATTTTTGTGTGCATGTGTGAGTGTGTGCGTGAGCATGACCGTGTGTGCATTTGTGTTTGTGTGTGTGTGAGTGTGTGTGTCTGTGTGTGTGTGCGTGTGTGTGTATGCATGTGTGAGTGTGTGTGAGTGTGTGTGTCTGTGTGTGCGTGCATGTGTGTGTGTGTATGCATGTGTGAGTGTGTGTGCGTGTGTGTGTGTGTGTGTGTGAGTGTGTGTGTTGTGCTGTGGAAGGTTAATAGAGACAGCTCATTCTTGAGGGCTGATAGATAAAGGATAAAGGTGTAAGGTTCATGCATTTGTAATGAGAGTTTAAGGTAAGGCGTTTTACCAATAAATAAGTTGGAATTAAAATTTGGTTTAGTAACAGCTTTATTTACTTCTCCTACCACCTTTAAAGATTTGTGTATATCCACCCTGAGGGCACCGCAATTCTGCAACCTATTTGAAGTTGTCCAGTTTAATTTATATTGCCTCTCCTAATGTTTCCTTCCGAAATGCACCATTTTACTCGGGAAGGTATATCCGTGACTTTAATTGCTTTCTGATCCATGCACAAATCTGACATTAAATTGATTGTACCAATTCAATAAATTCAAGTTAAAATCAAGAGTGAGGAGCTCTTGAAGAATTCCTGAGTGTTACAGGGTTACACTTGGCGAGTGCAGTTGATAAATATCCACTCAACTTAAGTCCTGACGCTTAAAATTTTGGGAAAGAATCAGATTGTCCCTTGTAGCATCACAGCAGCAACAACTGTCCCCCCCCTGAATCCAACGCATTTATAATCTGAAACCAGATGAAGAATTTGAATTTCACTGTGGTGGGAGGTAAAGTGTTTAACAACAACTTGCATTTATATAGCACCTTTCACAACAACAGGATCTACAGGCATTTAGAGACGCAAGTACTGATTAGGGACAGTCAGCATGGCTTTGTGAGTGGAAAATCATGTCTCACAAATTTGATTGAGTTTTTTGAAAGGGTAACCAAGAAGGTAGATGAGGGCAGTGCAGTTGATGTTGTCTACATGGGGTTTAGCAAGGCCTTTGACAAGGTACCACATGGTAGGTTGTTGCATAAGGTTAAATCTCATGGGGCTCCAGGATGAGGTATCTAAATGGATACAAAATTGGCTTCTTGACAGAAGCTAGAGGATTGTTGTCGAGAGTTGTTTTTCAAACTGGAGGCCTGTGACTAGTGGTGTGCCCCAGGGATCAGTGCTGGGTCCACTGTTATTTGCCATTTATATTAATGATTTGGATGAGAATATAGGAGGCATGGTTAGTAAGTTTGCAGATGACACTAAGATTTGTGGCATAGTGGACAGTGAAGAAAGTTATCTCCAATTGCAATGGGATCTTGATCAACTGGGCCAGTAGGCTGATGAATGGCAGATGGAGTTTAATTTAGACAAATGCGAGGTGATGCATTTTGGTAGATTGAACCAGGGCAGGACTTACTCAGTTAATAGTGGGGCGTTGCGGAGAGATACAGAACAAAGAGATCTAGGGGTACATGTTCATAGCTCCTTGAAAGTGGAGTCACAGGTGGACAGAGTGGTGAAGAAGGCATTCGGCATGCTTGGTTTCATCGGTCAGAACATTGAATACAGGAGTTGGAATGTCTTGTTGAAGTTGTACAAGACATTGGTAAGGCCACACTTGGAATACTGTGTGCAATTCTGGTCACCCTATTATAGAAAGGATATTATTAAACTAGAAAGAGTGCAGAAAAGATTTACTAGGATGCTACCGGGACTTGATGGTTTGAGTTATAAGGAGCGGCTGGATAGACTGGGACTTTTTTCTCTGGAGCGTAGGAGGCTGAGGGGTGATCTTATAAAGGTCTGTAAAATAATGAGGGGCATAGACAAGGCAGATAGTCAATATCTTTTCCCAAAGGTAGGGGAGTCTAAAACTAGACGGCATAGGTTTAAGGTGAGAGGGGAGAGATACAAAAGTGTCCAGAGGGGCAATTTTCTCACACAGAGGGTGGTGAGTGTCTGGAACAAGCTGCCAGAGATAGTAGTAGAGGCGGGTACAATTTTGTCTTTTAAAAAGCATTTTGATAGTTACATGGGTAAGATGGGTGTAGAGGGATATGGGCCAAATGCGGGCAATTGGGATTAGCTTTGGGGTTTTAAAAAAAAAGGGCGGCATGGACAAGTTGGGCTGAAGGTCCTGTTTCCATGCTGTAAACCTCTATGACTCTGTGACTCTAAAAGAAGAACTTATGTTTAACATAATAAATTGCCAATTGCACCTCAGACTCAGTCACATTAGGAGATAATTGGACAGGTGAGCGACGACTTGGTCAAAGAAAGGGGCATTAAGAGACAAATAAAAGCAGGAAAGCAAGAAAGAGAGGTGGAGAAGTTTGTGAAGGAATTGTAGATCCTGGAGCCAAGGTAACCGAAAGCACTGTTTGGAACCCTGTTGATGTTAGATGTAAGGGTATCCAAAAACCCAGAAGAGTAATTTGGGACACCAGGGCCGGAATTTTACCCACTCGCCCGCCCCGATTTCAGGGGTGGGCAGGGATCAGAGAACGGCATTCTCCATCGGCCTCAAGCGAGATCGTACAAACCTCAGGCGGACATGCCGGTAAAATTCCGCCCCAGTTCTTAAGGAGTTTTTAATTCAATTTGGTATTACATGAGGAAAGAGATGCAAAGCCGTGAGGAAAATTCAAGTCCTGTTATAACCATTCAAATTAATGAAGGTTTATTAACAAGGAAAATCACACAACAAGAAAGACCACAATACGAAACAATGGTACACTTGCCTACAATAAGGGCTACACACAAACACTGTAGACAGGAATTTATGGCCTTGCTCAACCCAAGAGCTGAAAATCCTGCCTGAGGCCAATGGACCTTCCCATTGTCCACTCTTCGCCCGCTCCAACTCCCCCGCAGGCAGGGTAATGGAGTTCTGGAATTGACCCCGTTCCAATCTATCTATGTTCCTGAACTCTGGAAAATGTCCCTTGTCCCAAAACCACATCCTATACAGTATAACTCTATGATCTAAATAAATCCAGCAAATAGTTACCACCCGGGTGTTACCTTTAAGTTTAGGAAGTCTTTCTTTGGTTCAGTGTAGTTTTTCTTTGATGTTTTCAAATCAGCAACTTCTAGCCTAGAATTCTCCTTTCTGGGGGAGTTCCTCCTTCTAGCTGGACATGGTTATGGTCATAACTTCTCACCATCTCTTCCTCTTCTCTCTTCTATCCTCTACCTATCAGTTCAGAGCTACCCGGCCACAGATATACCGTATTTCCCTTATGATCTCCTTCTACCTAAATGACTCATCTTCGTAGCCAGGGTTTTAGCATCTAAGTGTGACCTGCATTCTTATGCTTCCACTTTGAACTCCTTTCTGTGGTTTTAACACTTAAAATTCTATGCTCTATTGTTCCCCACTTCACTTAAGCAAATATCTGTTTACCCTGCTTCTAAGGTAATTCACATATGGGGGTCACCTGGGGGTCCTTGTGCACGAATCGCAAAAACTCAGTCTGCAGGTGCAGCAGGTGATCAAGAAGGCGAATGGAATGTTGGCCTTTATCGCGAGGGGGATAGAATATAAAAGCAGGGAGGTCTTGCTGCAACTGTACAAGGCACTGGTGAGGCCGCAACTGGAGTACTGTGTGCAGTTTTGGTCCCCTTATTTGCGAAAGGATATATTGGCCTTGGAGGGAGTGCAGAGAAGGTTCACCAGGTTGATACCGGAGATGAGGGGTGTAGCTTATGAGGAGAGATTAAACAGATTGGGTCTGTACTCGTTGGAGTTTAGAAGGATGAGGGGTGATCTTATAGAGACATATAAGATAATGAAGGGGCTGGATAGGGTAGAGGTGGAGAGATTCTTTCCACTAGAAGGGAAACCAGAACTAGACGGCACAGCCTCAAAATAAGGGGGGGCCGGTTCAGAACAGAGTTGAGGGGGAACTTCTTCTCTCAGAGGGTAGTGAATCTCTGGAATTCTCTGCCCATTGAAGTGGTGGAGGCTTCCTCGTTGAATATGTTTAAATCACGGGTAGATAGTTTTCTGATCGATGAGGGAATTAGGGGATATGGGGAGCAGGCGGGTAAGTGGAACTGATTCGCTTCAGATCAGCCATGATCTTGTTGAATGGCGGGGCAGGCTCGAAGGGCCAGATGGCCTACTCCTGCTCCTATTTCTTATGTTCTTATATCAAAACTACTCCAGCTACACCCTTATCAATTCATCTTTCAACCATCCTTCAAACCTTCTTTTATCCAGATTTCCGTTAATCTTTATTTTATCCATTTCTTAAATCTTTACTTTATTCAAGCTTCTTGACAGTGGTTTTCAATGGTGAAGTGATTAAATTTGGGCATGCTCAAAAGACCAGAGATAGAACAGCACAGATATCTCAGAGGATTTAGGAGTTGAGGAGATTACACAAACAGGGAGAGGTGAAGTCATGGAAGGATTTGGAGAGAAGGATGGAAATTTTAAAATGGAAACATTGTTTAACTGGGACTGGAAGTGGGTGGCCAGCCAGCAGTGGGGCAGATAGTCATCTGGTCATCTGGTCCACTATTTCAAAAAGGTTATAATGCACTCTTGGGTGACCCAGCATTGATTTAGAATCCCATTATTAATCCCACTAACTCAGCAGGGGTTATTGACACAACTTTGTTTTGATTCACAGTTTTATGAGCAGTTAGTAGAATTAACGGCTGAAATTTTCCGCGCCTGTTTTCATCAGATAGGTTTGACTATGGAAGCTGAAAATCTCACAAGATGTCCAAATTGCAATTCATGACAACATAAAATCATGAAATGGTTACCCCTTCCCCACCAGTGACATACCTTTGAACATCGAGAATATAATTTCCATATATTAGCATATCATTATCAGGTCTCTACACTTGATAAACCACCATGTTAGATTCTCCAGTCACGTTGGCATAAGGGCACACTGGTCTCCTATGGTGTGCACTTGGCAAGCAGATCTACCGGAGGGATTCAGGTTAATGCATCGTTCAGCAGGGAGTGGGTCATGTCCGGGCACTGCCTCCAGCACTGCCCAGATGCTGACCCCAGCACTGCAGAGACACTTGGCGCTCTTGGAACTGTCCCTTGGCACTGCCCCTTAGGGAGTCCTCTTGGCACTTCCTCCTAGCATTGCCTGGGAACTGGGGAGGTGATGGCCTAGTGGTATTATCGCTAGACTATTAATCCAGAAACTCAGCTAACGTTCTGGGGACCTGGGTTCAAATGCCACCACAGCAGATGGTGGAATTTGAATTCAATAAAAAGAAAATCTGGAATTAAGAATCTACTGATGACCATGAAACCATTGTCAATCATCAGAAAAACCCATCTGGTTCACTAAATTCCTTCAGGGAAGGAAATCTGTCATCCTTACCCTGTCTGGCCTACATGTGACTCCAGAGCCACAGCAATGTGGTTGACTCTCAACTGCCCTCTGAAATGGTTTAGAAAGCCAATCAATTGTATCACCATCATCTTCCCAGGGGCAACTAGGGATGGGCAATATATGTTGGTCAGCCAGCGATGCCCATGTCCCCAAATGAATAAAGAAAACTTCACCTTGGCACTGCCTGGCCACTGTCCCCTGGCACTGATTGTGCACTGCCCGTTGGCACTGCCCCGAGAGGAGCCATTCAGTGTTATGGCAGTTCTAGTGACAGTGGGTTTAACAGGATCGGATTCAAATCCATGCTCATAGAATCCCTACAGTATAAATGGAGGCCATTCGGCCCATTGAGTCTGTACCGACCACAATCCCACCCAGGCCCTATTCCTGTAACCCCACACATTTACCTTGCCAATCTCCCTGACACTAGGGTCAAGTTAGCATGGCCAATCAGCAACATAACCCGCACATCTTTGGACTGTGGGAGGAAACCGAAGCACCCAGAGGAAACCCACGCAGACACGGGGAGAACATGCAGACTCCACACAGACAGTGACCAGAGGCCGGAATTGAACCCGGGTCCCTGACGCTGTGAGGCAGCAGTGCTAACCACTGTGCCACCGTGCCGCTCCATTAACCTCATAAATAAGGAGCCTGGGATTCCACTGAAGTTGTTGGTGTTTGTAATAGGGTGGCACGGTGGTTAGCACTGCTGCCTCACAGCGTCAGGGACCCGGGTTCAATTCCCAGCTTGGGTCACTATCTGCATGGAGGCTGTATGTTCTCCCCATGTCTATGTGGGTTTCTTCCCACAGTCCAAAGACATGCTGGTTAAGTGCATTGGCCATGCTAAATTCTCCCTCAGTGTACCCAAACAGTCACCGGACTGTGGCGGCTAGGGGATTTTCACAGCAACTTCATTGCAGTGTTAATGTAAGCCTACTTGTGACCAATAAATAAACTTTAAACTTTAACTGGAAACTGAATAGCACCTCAAATAATTCTCTTTGTTGGCACACGTATTGCACCCAACAGAAGCGAGACAATCGAAGAGCACTATTACTAATGAGCTCCGAAAGAGAGTGAAAATCTACAAATGCAAAGAGATCAGTCTTAAAGCTTCCAGTCTGAGAGCTCACCAGTTCATTGTGTGACGTGACTCAACCTTTAAGAAAGGTATTTTAAGCATATTCTCTGCAGGCTGTAAGCAAGCTGTTATTCTGTTTTTGTTTTTGTTATTGTGACACTGGCTGTTTGATTAGATGTCCTTTCCTGCTGCTTAAATGGTTTAAATGGGGTTTTGTTTGCTTTTAATCTGGGCCTAATGCACTTCCTGGGAGTTGACAACCCTTTTCAAGTTATTTGCTTTATTATTGTCACATGTATACAGTGAAAAAATGTTGTTTCTTGGGCGCTATACAGACAAAGCAAACCGTTCATAGAGAAGGAAAGGAGAGTGCAGAATGTAGTGTTACAGTCATAGCTAGGGTGTAGAGAAAAATCAACTTAATGAGAGGTAGGTCCATTCAAAAGTCTGATGGTAGCAGGGAAGAAGCTGTTCTTGAGTCGGTTGGTAACGTGACCTCAGACTTTTGTATCTTTTTCCCGATGGAAGAAGGTGGTAGAGAGAATGTCCGGGGTGCGTGGGGTCCTTAACTATGATGGCTGTTTTTCCGAGGCAGTGGGAAGTGTAGACAGAGTCAGTGGATGGGAGGCTGGTTTCTGGGAAGATTGAAATGTCAGATGGGACAATCTTTTTCCCCTCTCCCAAGAGTTCTGTACTTTCAGTTTTGGTAGCTGGCTGTTTTTTTTAGTTAGAAGCTGTGTGGAATCCAGGTTGACAACAGTGTGACTCTCTCTGGTATTGGAAATTCAGCTCTTGGTGGCTAATAACTAGCATGTCTCTGTCTCTTGAAGTGATTTGCTGGGAAAAGTTGGAGGCCAACAGTAGTTCTATCTCTACCTCGGGGTCTGCTCGAAGCTGCAGGGTTAGAGAGTCAGAGTTTTAATTCTCTGTCCAAAGGACTAGTTCACAGCTGGTATTGCTGAGCTGGAAAAGCACATGAGCATTCTTATTTTCTGTTATATAAACCTGGAACAAGTGTATGTTTGTAAGGAGGCTTGCTTGTTTGGAATAGTGCATTTAGTTACTAAGGTTTATACAGCATCAGAGTTGTTTTTTTCCCTTGTTTGTGATTGGTAAAAGTTATTGCTAATTTTCTTTCAATCTGTTAACTGTATTCTTAAATAAACTTTGGATAAAAGCAAATTATTGCGGATGCTGGAATCTGAAACCAGAAGAGAAATTGCTGGAAAATCTCAGCAGGTCTGGCAGCGTCTGTAAGGAGAGAAAAGAGCTGACGCTTCAAGCCCAGACGACCCTTTGTCAAAGGGTCATCTGGACTGGAAACGTTAGCTTTTTTCTCTCCTTACAGATGCTGCCAGACCTGCTGAGATTTTCCAGCATTTTCTCTTTTGGTCTTAAATAAACTTTGTTTGATGAAAGCTCCCGAATGGATTGCTTGAATAATACCTGGAGTGAAACATCTTCTGCTCACCCGCATCAATTTCAAATTCAAAACTTATGGTCTAGGCTGACTTCATAAAATATGTTGGAGTTTCTGACCTGCATTGTAACAACTGTCAATTAAGCACATTGACAAGAAAAAAAAACAGAAGTGTGAAAGTATCTCAATGCCGATCTGACGCAATTTATAGCTGTGATTTTTGTTTTTGGAAGCACAGAGCAAGAGGAACTGGGTGAGGGAGAAAGTCCCATCTCTTGCATTGCTTCACTTGACACAGTTTGCAACTGATAACATGGATCCAAGTGATGAATGTGTACATTTCAGTGACTTTCACCATGACCATGACCAACCGAGACGAGGCAGAGGAAAACATGAAAAGCTGAAGCCAGGTACTTAGCGGCGATCATTACTGAACAGTTTATTTAGGTTGAATTAAGGAACTAGAATTCATCATCGCCTCCAGATCAATTAACACCAGTGAAGAAGTCATTTCTATCTGGCTGAGTGAAGGCATTGTCAGAAAATTCCACTCTTTCTTGTGAAAGAAGTTTGGAAGTGAATGATGAAGCAAAGCAGTGGGGTCATAAATCCCGTTACCTTCCCTTTAACTGAAGGTCCTCCTCACTCAGAGCGAGATCTCTGAGGAAGAGTTTGAAGCGTAGATGCTGGGCGAGGATTGGTGAAATGATGAAGGAATGGGCTCACAGGTTGCGAGATGGATGATTGGCCTTTATTCCTGGTGGCATGTAGCTATCACCCGAGTAATGTTTCTGTTGTTAGTAACTGTGGATAACTCTCCTCACTCTCTCATTCTCTCACTCTCTCCTCACTTCGATTTCATGCTGAATTTCAATCTGATGATTATTCTTCAATTGAAGAAATGTGTCTTCAAAGTTTTTATTTTTAGATCCAGTGTTGACTGCAATTCTCAATTGTGAAAAGGTTTCGAGTCTTTGACTTTCTCATACACTTTGCAGAATATGATTTCCGATTAGTGAATCTCAGCCAAGGAAGATGGTCACCTCCCATCATCTACATTCTGCTGGGTCTCTCCCTCCTGCTGTCTGCAGTGATCCTCATCATTGCAAGTACACGGTGTAAGTTTTGTGGATCTTTTAAACTGGAACATGTTGCTGTGAATTCTGCAATAGCCAATGAAGCTAAATAGTAATCATCAATGAGACTGATTTGATTTGATTGGATTTACTATTGTCACATGTATTGGGATACAGTGAAAAGTATTGTTTCTTGTGTGCTTTAAACAGACAAAACATACCTTCCATAGATTACATATGAGAGAAGGGAAGGAGAGGGTGCAAAATGTAATGTTTCAGTCAGAGCAAGAGTATAGAGGAAAGTCAACTTAATATAAGGTAGGTCCATTCAAACGTCTGATGGCAGCAGGAAGAAGTTGTTCTTGAGTCGGTTGGTATGTGTCCTCAGACTTTGTATCTTTTTCCCGATGGAAGAAGGTGGAAGAGAGTACTGCCGGAATTTTACTGGCATGCCCGTCCCAGAATCAGGGTGGGCGTGGCTCGCAGAACAGCATTCTCCGTTGGCCTCGGGCGGGATCTTACAAGCCTCGGCTGGGCGAGGCAGTAAACCTCTGGCATATCTCTGGGGTACGTGGGGTCCTTGATTATGCTGGCTGCTTTCCCAAGGCAGCAGGAAGTGTAGACAGAGTCAATGGATGGGAGGCTGGTAACTGAGCTACGTTCACAACCCTTTGTAGTTTCTTGTGGTCTTGGTCAGAGCAAGAGCGGTGCATAAATTAGCATGTATTAACATTGGTAATATGAATTTCGTAATGGACTGAGGAGTGATAATGCATGAGGTGAACCTATCAGACATTACTGGATAGTTAGTAACCCTATTAACTCACTGATATTACAGGGCATTTGGAGAGGGTGGTACCTGTGCCGGTAATGTCGGTGACAGCAACGGGACTAGGGGAGTGCAATGTTGTTTCCCGTGCAGTATTTCCCAGTGTTGTGCCCAGGGCTGCTCCCGGGAACCAATAGCTACATCCTCCATGCTGCTGAGCAGGATACAATACCTCATCCATTGGAAGAGCAGACATGTTCTGCCAGGTGAACACTTCAATTTCCCTTCACTGCTTACTCCAATCCAGGGCTGTGGAGAGTCAGAGTCTATCCTGACAGAGGCTGGACACTAGGTGGGATACACCCAGAAAGGGACACCAGTCCATCACAGGCACAAACTTAAGGACAATTTATCATGGCCAATCCACCTAACCTGCACATCTTTGGACACTAAGGTGCAATTTAGCATGGCCAATGCACCTAACCCGCACATCTTTGGACTTTGGGATGAAACCAGAGCACCCAGAGGAAACCCACGCAGACACGGATAGAACGTGCAAACTCCGCACAGTGACCCAAGCCGGGAATCGAACCCGGGTCCCTGGCGCTGTAAGGCAGCAGTGCTAACCACTGTGCCACCGCGCCGCCCTTCCTCAAAACAGTTTTGTTGCACATGACCCACCCTTTGCAAAGTGATCCTGGCTCACTGAATCAGCTTCATGCCCTTCACATTACAGATTCCAAAAAGCTCCCATCTTAGATGAACAGGTCCATTTAATGTCCTGGCTTTGCTCATTCACCTTTCATCTCCACATAACTTGTATGTGCCACCTGTCTGCCCATTTCACTGACCCTATCCGTGTCTTCCTGAGGACTTTCACCTTTTTCTTCACTTTTTCCAAAATCCCAACATTTGAATCTTCAGTCGTTGTGAAATGGTGCTTCCTGACAATTACCAGTCATCAAAGCAGGAATAAAGGTTGATCCAGTTCTGGTCCCTGTCTCACTACTTCCATAACCTCTCCAATCTGAATAAAACCCATGAAATCAAACCCTTTGTACCCAACTCAGGAACAGATTAACTGTCTGTTCTGATACGGTGGAGGTTTAGGAAATGGGAGAGTTTAGGTTGGTGGTTTGTAGCTAGTGAAGAGAAGGAAAATTGATTATGAGTTTGGAATGTAAATGTTTCCTTCAACATGTGATCTTCCTCCATGAGAAACAGTGGAGGCGAATCTTGTACATGCTGGTATTTGAGATTAATCATGTTTCCATCTCAGTTTCACAGCTGTTCAGTGAAACGAAGAAATCGAATGTGGATTTTGGGATGAAACTTTCCCAGTTGAACAATAGTGGTGAGTGTGACAGCTCTCTGTGTCTCCAATTCAGGGAGTCCTCCAGTTTTTCAGAGAATTTGAACTTTTTCTTATCATTTTGAGACTGATTTTTGAGGCTGGAGGCTTTGAGCTCTTCCTGAAGATGATGCGGTAAAGGAGGGTGATCCTGTTGGATGAAAGATGCTGAAATAAGACTCCTGCTTTTGTTGTGGGTTTGTTTTATGTTTAGAGGTAAAATGACGTCACTCCTCCCACTGTGCGCCATCATCCATCCTAATTGCCCACTGCAGAAACCTAAAAAAACAGGTTTATTGCCCATCCCTAATTCATATCTCATAGAATCATAGAATCCCCACAGTGCAGAAGGAGGCCATTCGGCCCATCGAGTCTGCACCGACACAATCCCACCCAGGCCCTAGTCCCATAACCCCAAATATTTACCCTGCTTATCTCCATGACACTAGGGTCAATTTAGCATGGCCAATTAACCTAACCAGCACATCTTTGGACTGTGGGAGGAAACCGGAACACCCAGAGGAAACCCACGCAGACACGGGGAGAACGTGCAGACTCCACACAGACAGTGACCCAAACCGGGAATTGAACCCAGGTCCCTGGCGCTGTGAGGCAGCAGTGTTAACCACTGCGCCACCATGCCGCCCAATGACGGTGAGTTATTCTTCTTGAACTGTTCAAAGGAATGCGGGGTTCAATCAGGAATTCCACTTCTTACAAAATGTTGATAGCACAGAAACAGGCTATTCAGCCCAACAATTCTGTGCATGTTTATTTTCCATACAAAACTCCTCTTCATCTCAACATATCCTTCTATCCCTGTCTCCTCAAATATTTGTCCAGCTTGCCTTTGAATGTATCAATGCTATTTGTCTCAACTGTTCCCCATGGCAATGATTTCCACATTCTAATCACCCTCTTGAGTATCTAACTTGAGTATTGCTGATAAAAGAGACATGCTGTCGAAGCTTTTTGTCTTGTACTCATCAGGACAAATGCAAGAATGCCAAATTTCAAAGGGAACAATTTAAGTTGCACGAAAAAAAGGGTGCTGAATGGTGGACAACTCAAGTTGAGTTGTTGGTGTTGCCATAGAGGAAATCAAGGAAATCCCAACAACCCAAACTGTTGTCTAAATTCAGCAAAAGCAAGTTAACTCTGATTGGGAACCGTTGTCTCCCAAGCTTTTGTTAACTTAAAAAAGTGCAATGTATCTTTTGTTCAAAGAGGCTGGTCTCCTGCCTATTGATATCTGTAAGTTCTAGTGAGCCACATTATGAGCCCAACTGATCATTTTGAATCCATTATTAGTCGAAGTCCGAGCACACTTGGGAATGATCAGTAAGTGCTGTCCAATTGCAGAAGCATATTTAATGTTGGATTCTATGTTCTATGCATGGGCTGGTTGAGTGCAGTCAGTACTCTGCCTGTTGTGAACAGCTGAAGGGACATTCTATGGCCTACAACCCACCAGTTGTTGGGAGTTGTGACCGATATAGCTGGCGTCACACCAGCATTGAAATTCATATATCACATTACTCGCCTGAGTAACGAACACAGGGGGCGATTCTCCCATTCCGATCCGCTAATTTTTTGGCGGGTCAGGTCAGGAGATACACATATGTGCCGATTCACGAGAATCTCACATGCGTTCCCGACGCATGCGTGTCTCCCACTGCCGGAAGTCCGGCACGGTCGGGACCATGCAGGAAACTGGCACAAAGACCAGTTAAGTGATTTTAATCTATTTTTAATGTTATTATCGGACCCAGGACTGAATTCTCCGGGTCTGATTGCATCTCTCTCCCCACCAGTACAAATCCAATCCTGCGGGGTTTAGAGTAGCTCCCCATTTCGGGGAACTAGCAGGAGACCCCGCTGGAGTGAAGGGGGGCAATTGGGGCCTCCAGAGGTTGGGGAGAAGGGGGGTGATGCCCCCTGGGCATGGGAACCCTGGCAGTGCCAGCCTGTTCCCCCTGGCATTGCCCAAGGGGCAAAGTGCCAATGCCCAGATGGCACCTTGACACTGCCCACTGGGCATCGGGCAATGCCAATGGGGTGTGGTCTATTGGGGTGGAGCTTAAGGGTGGGACCTGATGGGAGAGGAGTCTGGGGGGTGATCGGTGGGTGTGGTGGGTCCCGCTGCCACTCCGCGTTGGGATCTGGTCGGGGCTGGAGGGAGGCCAGTGATCGGGGCGGGCTGAGGGGGTCTGCTGGGGGTCTGCTGGGGGGTTGTCTGCCAGGGTGGGGGGGGTCTGCCAGGGTGGGGGGTCTACCTTCCAGGAGGGTCTACCTCCCATGGTGGGGGATCTGCCGGGGGAGGGGGGATTATCACTGCTGAAGGGGTAGGGGGGCTGGAGATTGGGGAGCTCCGGGATGGGGGGGGGGGGGGGGGAGGGGTTGGGAATACCTGTGGGGGCCGCGATCGGGTTGTGATCAGGCCATGGGGGGGGGGATGGAGGGACAGCACTGTGGGGGTCCCGGGCTGGCCAGCGATCGATCTCCAAAATGAGGCTATCCAAAGAGGATTGTTTACTGAAGATACTTGGATTTTAAAGACAGAAGTTGACATCGCAGTGTCGGTGGGACTAGCTGTTAAAGAAGCTTCACAGTTTAGTGCAGGAATGAAGATCCACAAGTTGGGAACTACCCACAAGAGGTCAAAACAGCAACAAGTGCGTCTCAGATGTGCCCAAATAGGCCATTCAGCGAGTGAATGCTGGAGCAAGGATAGTTAATGCAAGAATTATGGCAAAATGGGCCTCACTGCTTGTTGGGTTCGACCAGCTTCCTTTGGGAAGAATATTCAGAAAAAGAATCTGGGCATCTCGAAGAAAACAAAGTTGCATTCTACAAAAAGAATTTACAACTTGGAAGAAAAGGCTATGACTGTGAAGAGAATGTCCAGAGGTTTGATGAAAGATCCAACTGAACGTCTTATCCATACAGAGTGAATCACATCGATTCTGGGTGACTCCAAAGTTAAGTGGACAACCTATTAGGATGGAGGTTGATATTGCTGCTGCTCGAACTTTAATTCCTGAGACTTTTTAAAAAATTCATTCATGGGGCATGGGCGTCGTTGGCTGGGCCAGCATTTATTGCCCATCCCTAGTTGCCCTTGAGAAGGAGGTGGTGAGCTGCCTTCTTGAATCGCTGCAGTCCATGTTCTGTGGGTTGACCCACAATGCCATTAGGGAGGGAATTGCAGGATTTTGACCCAGCAACTGTGAAGGAACAGCGATATATTTCCAAGTCAGGATGGTGAGTGGCTTGGAGGGGAACTTGCAGGTTGTGGTGTTCCCATGTATCTGCTGGCCTTGTCCTTTGTGATGGAAGTGGTCTTGGGTTTGGAAGGTGCTGTCTAAGGATCTTTGGTGAATTGCTGCAGTGCATCTTGTAGATGGTACACACTGCTGCTACTGAGCGTCGGTGGTGGAGGGAGTGGATGTTTGTGGATGGGGTGCCAATCAAGCGGGGCTGCTTTGTCCTGGATGGTGTCGAGCTTCTTGAGTGTTGTTGGAGCTGCACCCATCCAGGCAAGTGGGGAGTATTCCATCACACTCCTGACTTGTGCCTTGTAGATGATGGATAGGCTTTGGGAAGGCAGGAGGTGAGTTACTCGCCGCAGTATTCCTAGCCTCTGATCTGCTCTTGTAGCCACTGTGTTTATGTGGTGAGTCCAGTTGAGTTTCTGGTCAATGGTAATCCCAAGGATGTTGACAGTGGGGGATTCAGTGATGGTTACACCATTGAATGTTAAGGGGTGGTGGTTAGAGTGCCTCCTATTGGTGATGGTCATTGCCTGGCATTTGTGTGGCGTGAATGTTATTTGCCACTTGTCGGCCCAAACCTGCATATTGTCCAAATCTTGTTGCATTTGAATATGGACTGCTTCAGTATCTGAGGAGTTGCGAATGGTGCTGAACATTGTGCAATCATCGGCAAACATCCCCACTTCTGACCTTATGATGGAGGGAAGGTCATTGATGAAGCAGCTGAAGATGGTTGGGCCTAGGACACTACCCTGAGGGACCCCTGCAGAGATGTCCTGGAGCTGAGATGACTGACCCTCCACAACCACAACCACCTTCCTATGTACCAGGTATGTCTCCAACTAATGGAGAGTTTGCCCCCTGATACCCATTGATTCCAGTTTCACCAGGGCTCCTTGATTCTACACTCGGTCGAATGCGGCCTTGATGTCAAGGGCTGTCACTCTCACCTCACCTCTGGAATTCAGCTCTTTTGTCCATGTTTGACCCAAGGCTGTAATGAGGTCAGGAGCTGAGTGACCCTGGCAAAACCCAAACTGGGTGTCACTGAGCAGGTTATATTGCTGAGCAGGTGCTGCTTGATAGCGCTGTCAATGACCCCTTCCATCACTTTACTGATGATCGAGAGCAGACTGTTTGGGCAGTAATTGGCTGGGTTGGATTTGTCCTGCTTTTTGTGTACAGAACATACCGGGCAATTTTCCACATTGTTGGGTAGATGCCAGTGTTGTAACTGTCCTGGAAGAGCTTGGCTCGGGGAGCGGCAAGTTCTGGAGCACAAGTCTTCAGTACTATTGCCGGAATATTATCAGGGCCCATTGCCTTTGCAGTATCCAGTGCCTCCAACCGTTTCTTGATATCACGTGGAGTGAACCGAATTGGCCGGAGACTGGCATCTGAGATGCTGGGGACCACTGGAGGAGGTCGAGATGGATCATCCACTCGGCACTTCTGGCTGAAGATTGCTGCGAATACTTCAGCCTTATCTTTTGCGCTGATGTGCTGGGCTCCTCCATCATTGAGGATGGGGATATTTGTGGAGCCTCCTCCCCCAGTGAGTTGTTTAATTCTCCATCACCATTCACTGGATGTGGAAGGACTGCAGAGCTTAGATCTGATCTGTTGGGTATGGGATCACTTAGCTCTGTCTATCACTTGCTGTTTTTGCCATTTGGCATGCAAGTAGTCCTGTTTGGTAGCTTCACCAGGTTGACACCTCATTGTTAGGTAAGCCTGGTGCTGCTCCCAGCATGCCCTCCTGCACTCTCCATTGAACCAGGGTTGATCCCCTGGTTTGATGGTAATGGTTGAGTGGGGGATACACCGGGCCATGGGGTTGCAGATTGTGCCGGAGTACAATTCCACTGCTGTTGATGGCCCACAGCATCTCATGGATGCCCAGTCTTGAGTTGCTAGATCAGTTCGAAGTCTGTCCCATTTAGCACAGTGATAGTGCCTCACAACACGATGGAGGTTATTCTCAACGTGAAGGCAGGACTTAGTCTCCACAAGGACTGTGCGGTGGTCACTCTTAGCGATACTGTCATGGACAGATGCATCGGCAGCCGGCAGATTGGTAAGGATGAGGTCAAGTATGTTATTTCCTCTTGTTGGTTCCTTCACCGCCTGCTGCAGACCCAGTCTAGCAGTTATATCCTTTAGGACCCGACCAGCTCGGTCAGTAGTGCTGCTGCCCAGCCACTCTTGGTGGTGGACATTGAAATTCCCCCAACCAGAGTACATTTTGAGCCACCGTCAGTGCTTCCTCCAACCTGTTCAACATGGAGGGATACTGATTCATCAGCTGAAGGAGGACGGTACGTGATAACCAGTAAGAGGTTTCCTTGCCCATGTTTAACCTGAAACCATGAGACTTCATGGGGTCTGGAGTCGATGTTAAGGACTCCCAGGGCAACTCCCTCCCGACTGTATACCACTGTGCCGCCACCTCTGCCCTGCCGGTGGGACAGGATATATCCAGGGATGGTAATGATGGTGTCTGGGGTGTTATCTGTCAGGTATGATTCTGTGAAAATGATTATGTTAGGTTGTTGCTGACACTTCTGACACCAGCCCCCAGATGTTAGTAAGGAGGACTTTGTAGGGTTGACAGGACTTTTTGTTTTGCCGTTGACTCAGCAGATTTCCTTCCCTAAAGGGCACTAGTGAACCAGATGGGTTTTTCCGGCAATCGACAATGATTTCATGGTCAGTAGACTCTTAATTCCAGGTAGTTTTTATTGAATTTAAATTCCACCAGCTTCCATGGCGGGATTCGAACCCAGGTCCCCAGAACATTATCTGGGTATTTGGATTAATAGTCGAGCGATAACACTATGAGGCCATCACCTCCCCAATACCAACAAATGCTAAAACATCTTCCTTTAAAACCAGCTGATGTGATTTTCAGGTCAAACACGGAAGAGATTGTGCAGTTAAAAGATTACATCATGGTCAGTGTAGAGTTGATGGACAAACAGCGGAGTTGCCTCTCCGTGTGGTCCATGGTAATTTTCCAGCTCTATTTGGGAGATCATGGCTGGAGAAGATAAAGCTTATCTGGAGTGCTGTCATCAGGTTGGTCGATGCCAAAACAGACCGACAGCACCTTCTGGATAAATACAAGAGTGTATTTGAAGAGACACTTGGCTCAAGGGAGTTCAAGTTAAACTCAAGATAAAGCTTAATAATCAACCAAAATGCCTCAAAGCAAGAGTGGTGCCATATCAAATTGTCCCAAGGTTGAAGAAGAATTAATACTTGTTAACACTGGTGTGTCAGGGCTAGGTACAATGAGTGACTGGGCAACAACCATTGTATCTGTCATGAAACCAGATGGTTTTAGTTCGTATTTGTGGTGATTTTAAAGCAACCATAAATCCAGTGTTGTGTGCTGATAGAATCCACTTCCTTTAATTGAAGATTTGTTTGCTGGGTTATCAGGTTGGCAGGAATTCAGTAAGACTGATCTTCCACAAGCATATTTACAGATGAATGTAGCCACTGAATCATAACCATTGCTTACTATTGTTACTCACAACAGCCTGACATAGTCATTCTCACAGAATCATACCTGACAGATAACACCCCAGACACCATCATTACCATCCCTGGATATGTCCTGTCCCACCTGCAGGACAGACCCAGCAGAGGTGGCAGCACAGTGGTATACAGTCGGGAGGGAGTTGCCCTGGGAGTCCTTAACATCGACTCCGGACCCCATGAAGTCTCATGGTTTCAGGTTAAACATGGGCAAGGAAACCTCTTACTGGTTATCACGTACCGTCCTCCTTCGGCTGATAAATCAGTATCCCTCCATGTTGAACAGGTTGGAGGAAGCACTGAGGGTGTTACTCTTTTTCTTTATAAAAGATTGCCTCTTAGAAACACATCTGCATCAGCCCTTTTCCAAAGATCAATGGATCAGATTTGAAGTGGTCTCTCTGGTGCACAATGCACCCGGATGATATTCTAATTACAATTATTCTATTTTTTAAGTTATATTCCAGAACATCTTGTAAAATCAAAGAAGAATATACATCCTCATGACCAAGTTTCTTACTGACTGTTTATAATGAATAATGATATCTAAAGTATGATTGATCCTATGTATAACATTATAGTACTTTGTTCTTATGGGCACAGAAGTAAAGGGGGAGGGATGTTATATATTTAAAAGCATTGCATTGTTGCTTTAAGAGCTGATCACATGGTTTGATGGTGATATCATTACGATGTTTGCAGAAACTACCAGCTTACTTTCAGTTTGTACTCTGTGCAGAGAGCATCTCCTCGAATAAATCCGTCATTGTTATTTTGGATCTAGGTGTGCAAACCATGTTATTTTGTTTTTGTTAAAGCCCACAGCCCCTAACGCAGTTCGGGCGTTACACATCTTAGCTGCTGCCTTTCACATATTACAACTTCAGAAGTACTTCATTGGCTCGGAATTGTTTACGGAGATGATTTTGAAAAACATTAAATCTTTCATTTGTGTGTTAAGCAGTATTATTTAATTTTCCAAATAAATCTGGAGAGAAGGTGATAATGGTCTCTTGGTGAAACAGTGCCACACCATCTAAAGGGTTGTTCCTCTTACAGTTACAGGAATATCTGAGAAGGCCAGCAGCGCACACACTAGCCTCCAGACTGAAGTTGCACAGCTGAAAGAATGTAAGTGTCATAACCAGAGGTTAACTTTGAATTTTCAGAC
Organism: Mustelus asterias; assembly: GCF_964213995.1. NCBI lineage: Eukaryota > Metazoa > Chordata > Chondrichthyes > Carcharhiniformes > Triakidae > Mustelus > Mustelus asterias. The sequence continues at coordinate 17,673,734 of NC_135819.1, forward strand.
TGGAAGCTACCAGAATGATGACACTCTGAGTGGATTGATAATAGTGCTCAGCTGCTCATCACCAGCTCTCAGTGCTGAATATATTTGTATCCAGTGTTGACATTTCAGCAAACAATGTTCATCCTCTCTCTCCCCTCAGTCCCTCAAATGGCCCTGACTGGCTACCCGCCACTGGATGGACAGCCAGAGTAACTCTGCACCTGCCTCAGCCATGACTTCTCCCAGGTGTGAATGCATCAAGGAGATGCCCCAATGAGCGACACTCAGAATTGGTCCCTCCTTCAAATCTGCCACTGTGGGACCAGTAAGATTCTGACCATTATATATCCCCTGTCACAAAATTGTTACGGCACAAAAGGAGGCCATAAGACCATAAGACATAAAAGCAGAATTAGGCCACTCGGCCCATCGAGTCTGCTCCGCCATTCAATCATGGCTGATTTTTTTTTCATCCTCACTCTCCTGCCTTTTCCCCATAACCCCTGATCCCCTTATCAATCAAGAACCTATCTATCTCTGTCTTAAAAACAGTCAATGACCCGACCTCCACAGCCTTCTGTGGCAAAGAGTTCCACAGATTCACCCTAAAGAAATTCCTCCTCATCTCTAGTTTGAGGTTGTGCCCTCTGTTTCTAGTTTTTCCTACTAGTGGAAACATCCTCTCCACGTCCACTCTATCCAGTCCTTGCGGTATCCTGTCAGTTTCAATAAGATTGTCCCTCATCCTTCTAAACTCCAACGAATTTAGGGTCACTAGGGTGGCCATCTCTGGGCTGCTCCCAATGCCTCGTGCCAGTGAGGCTAAGAATAGGGAGTTGGTTCAAATGAATGCCTGGCTAAAGGACTGGTCCAGGAGGGAGGGCTTTATTTTCATAGACCAATGGGAGGTTTTCAGGAGAGGATGGCACCTGTACAAGAGGGAGGGGTCACAACTAAGTTGGAAGGGCACAAATATCCTGGCTGGGAGCTTTGCTAGTGCAGTTCGGGGGGGTTTAAACTAGTATGGCAGGGGGGTGGGGATCAAACTATTAGGTCTATAAGTGTGGTGGCTGGGGACGAGCTTGGGGCTGGGACAAGGCTGGCAAAGAAGAAGAGCACTCTGGGGGAGGACAACCTCACTGAGCCTGGGGGTCTGGAGTGCTTATACTTCAATGCAAGGAGCGTAGCAGGTAAAACAGACGAACTTGGGGCCTTAATGCGCACGAGGAATTTGGATGTGGTTGCGGTGACGGAGACTTGGTTGAAAGAGGGACAAGACTGGCAGCTGAATATTCCAGGGTACAAGTGTTTTAGGCGAGACAGAGGAGGGGCCAAAAGAGGTGGGGGAGTAGTGGTATTGGTTGGAGAGCATATTACAGCGGTGCAGAGGGAGGACAATTCAGAGGAGTCGTGTAGCGAGTCACTCTGGGTGGAGCTTAGAAACAGGAAAGGCGCAGTCACTATGTTGGGGGTGTACTACAGGCCCCCCAACAGCCCAAGGGAAGTGGAAGAATGGATATGTCAGGAGATACTGGATAGGTGCAGGAAATATAGGGTTGTTGTAGTGGGAGACTTCAATTTCCCTGGTATAGACTGGAAATCGCTGAGGGCAGGGACTCTGGATGGGGAGGAATTTGTAAAATATGTACAGGAGGGTTCGTTGGAACAATATGTGGACAGCCCAACTAGAGAGGGGGCTATATTGGACCTGGTACTGGGGAATGAGCCCGGTCAGGTCCTCAAAGTTTTGGTTGGGGAACATGTGGCAAATAGTGACCACAATTCTGTTAGCTTTGGGATAGTGATGGAAAAGGATGAGTGGTGTCCCAAGGGTAAGGTGTTGGATTGGGGGAAGGCTAACTTTATTGGGATCAGGCAGAAATTGGCAGCTCTTGATTGGGAGAGGCTGTTTGAGGGTAAATCCACATCTGGTATGTGGCAGTCTTTTAAGGAACGGTTGTTAGGGCTACAGGACAAGCATGTGCCTGTAAAAAAGAAGGATAGGAAGGGTAGGATTAGAGAACCGTGGATAACCAGGGAAATTGAGGGACTGGTCAAAAGGAAAAGAGAGGCGTATGTTAGGTCCAAGCAGCTAAAAACGGAGGGAGCTCTGGAGGAGTACAATGAAAGTAGGAAAATACTCAAACGGGGAATTAGAAGAGCAAAAAGGGGTCACGAAATGTTCTTGGCAGACAGGATTAAGGAGAATCCCAAGGCATTTTATTCATACGTTAGGAACAAAAGGGTTGTTAGAGAAAAAATCGGACCTCTCAGGGACAAAAGTGGGGACTTATGCTTGGAGCCCAAAGAGGTAGGGGAGATCCTAAATGAATACTTTGCGTCGGTATTCACAAAGGAGAGGGATGTGTTGACTGGGAGTGTCTCGGAGGGGAGTGTTGAACCGTTGGAGAAAATCTCCATTACAAAGGAGGAAGTGTTAGGTTTGTTAGAGAATATAAAGACTGACAAATCCCCAGGGCCTGATGGAATCTATCCAAGGCTGCTCAGGGAGACGAGAGGTGAAATCGTTGGGCCTCTGACGCAAATCTTTGTCTCGTCACTGGACACAGGTGAGGTCCCAGAGGATTGGAGGATAGCCAATGTGGTCCCGTTATTTAAGAAGGGTAGGAAGGATAACCCGGGTAATTATAGGCCGGTGAGCTTGACGTCCGTGGTGGGGAAGTTGTTGGAGAAGATTCTTAAAGATAGGATGTATGCGCATTTAGAAAGGAATAAACTCATTAACGATAGTCAACATGGTTTTGTGAGAGGGAGGTCATGCCTCACTAACCTGGTGGTGTTTTTTGAAGAAGTGACCAAAATGGTTGACGAAGGAAGGGCCGTGGATGTTGTCTATATGGACTTTAGTAAAGCGTTTGACAAAGTCCCTCATGGTAGGCTAGTGAAAAAGGTTGGATCCCATGGGATAAAGGGGGAGGTGGCTAGATGGGTGGAGAACTGGCTTGGTCATAGAAGACAGAGGGTGGTAGTGGAAGGGTCTTTTTCCGGCTGGAGGCCTGTGACTAGTGGTGTACCGCAGGGCTCTGTATTGGGACCTCTGCTGTTTGTGATTTATATAAATGATCTGGAAGAAGGAGTAACTGGGGTGATCAGTAAGTTTGCAGACGACACAAAACTGGCAGGACTTGCAGACAGTGAGGAACATAGTCAGAGGCTACAGAAGGATATAGATAGGCTGGAAATTTGGGCAAGGAAATGGCAGATGGAGTTCAATCCTCATAAATGCGAAGTGATGCATTTTGGTGGGAATAATGTAGGGAGGAGCTACACGATAAATGGAAGAACCATAAAGGGTGTAGAGACGCAGAGGGACCTGGGTGTGCAAGTCCACAGATCTTTGAAGGTGACGTCACAGGTGGAGAAGGTGGTGAAGAAGGCATATGGCATGCTTGCCTTTATAGGACGGGGCATAGAGTATAAAAGTTGGGGTCTGATGTTGCAGATGTATAGAACGTTGGTTCGGCCGCATTTGGAATACTGCGTCCAGTTCTGGTCGCCACACTACCAGAAGGACGTGGAGGCTTTGGAGAGAGTACAGAGGAGGTTTACCAGGATGTTGCCTGGTATGGAGGGGCTTGGTTATGAGGAGAGATTGGGGAAACTGGGGTTGTTCTCCTTGGAAAGACGGAGGATGAGGGGAGACTTAATAGAGGTGTATAAAATTATGAAAGGCATGGATAGGGTGAACGGTGGGAAGCTTTTCCCCGGGTCGGTGGTGACGTTCACGAGGGGTCATAGGTTCAAGGTGAAGGGGGGGAGGTTTAACACAGATATCAGAAGGACATATTTCACACAGAGGGTCGTGGGGGCCTGGAATGTGTTGCCGGGCAAGGTGGTGGAGGCGGACACACTGGGAACGTTTAAGACTTATCTAGACAGCTATATGAACGGAGTGGGAATGGAGGGATAGAAAAGAGTGGTCTAGTTTGGACCAGGGAGCGGTGCGGGCTAATTGTTCCTTGTTTCTCGTTTCAAGGCTTCATTCTATGATCATCTTGCTGGTGCCAGTACAGAGCGAGACTGCGGATAGTTGGGAACCTGTCTCGGGGGCAGGGAATTCATATGGTGTTCGTGGAAGTGGAAATGACTAGGGTTGGGAAGCATTTTCCGATCAGGGCCATTGTGATCTCCTGGACTCGTTTCGATCGCCTCAGGGGGTCGGAGAGGAATTTCCCAGATTTTTTTTTCCCCATATTGGCCCTGGGGTTTTTCACTCTGGGTTTTCGCCTCTCCCTGGAGATCACATGGTCTGGAATGGGGGGGTGGGGGTGAGTTAATAGGTTGTAATGAACAAAGCATCGTAGCTGTGAGGGACAGCTCGGTGGATAGGATATTGGTATGTAGATAGGCTGGAAAATTGGGCGGGGATCCTGGATTCAGGATTCAATCCTGGACCGGGGAGCGGCGCGGGCTTGGAGGGCCGAAGGGCCTGTTCCTGTGCTGTATTGTTCTTTGTTCTTTGTTCTTTGAGTACAGACCCAGAGTCCTCAACCGTTCCTCATACGACAAGCTCTTCGTTCCAGGGATCATTCTTGTGAACCTCCTCTGGACCCTTTCCAAGGCCAGCACATCCTTCCTTAGATACGGGGCCCAAAACTGACCACAATACTCCATTTGGCCCATCGTGTCGTCACTAGCTCTCCATGACAAGGGAACACCAGTGTATGGCCAAATCAGGTTGGTTTGATGAGGTGACTGAGGGTGGATAGGCCCAGGATGCCCTAGTGAGGAACTCTGGTGTCACTGTCCTGAGGCTGACATATCATGAACAGTGAGAGACATATTGGGAGCAAGAGCCAATGTTCCCGGGACTCCTATCCAATAGAGTCATAGAATCACGGAATGCTTACAGTATAGAAGGAAGCCCATCAGCCCATTCTGTCTGTATCAGCTCTCTGTAAGAATAATTTAACAGGTCCCACTCCCCTTCCCTGTTCCCCTAACCTGCATTTTCTTCTGCTTCAAGTGGTATGAATCCATCGGGGGAAATTTCAAACAAGGAAATGTTAAATCGATAATAAACACATGTCCTTTTACAGTATAATTAAAATAAATAAAGGCCATTCAGCCCCTCACGTGTTTATGTGCGAGAGAACTGCCCCCCTTTCATTTATCCCTGTGCCTGATTTCTTTTCGGAACAGAGACCCAAAGCTCTTTTTAAAAGCTTATCGAGATTTTGCTGCCAGCAGTAAACTGATTGCAGATTGCATGTCTCAAAACTATTTGCATTAAAGAATTCCTAACCTGTCCCTTCACTTTGTTGGTGAAATCTTCAATTGATATCTCCTGGTTAACAACTCACAAACCAATGGGACATATATTTTACTGATTCCTCCAGTGAAAATCTCTCACAAGCGTTATACAGCTTTAAACTTAAATCTCTTTCCAGGTACTTATTTTAGTATAACAAACCAAAGTTGACTCAAATTCACTTAAACAAAACCTTTACTTTAACACTTTAGGTATCAAGCTCCATAAACTTACAACAGTTGCAACACTTTAACTCTTTCACTTTGAGATTAACTCTAAATCGGATACTACCTGGTTTGAGTGAACTTTCCAGGCCCATTCCAGGTGTAAATCTCCCCTTGTAGTTCTTTTGTCTTCCCTGAAGATGTTCTCCAAGGCACACTTCACGGTGGTGGGTTGCGAGTTATCACTGGAGACAAAGGGTGAAACACCCTTCTCTATCCTCAAACTTTTCCAATCTTCCAGAAAGTTCTCTGGCACCTAGCCAGATATCACCAGAAACCAATCACAATGTTCGATCATGGCTAACTCATAAACAACTCCGTAATGTTTATTTCCAAACTGCACCTAGGCCACTTGGCTTCAAGCACATATGGACTGGTGGGAACTCTTGGTGCCAAGAAGTCTAGCGTGACACAAACAATTACCCTTATTTGGTCAATGCAGGAAGTATCAAGTTACAGCTCACAGACCAGGTCACGACTTGCAGCAGCCTTCTAACCTACATATTTGCTCAACTATAACTCAACCAAAGTTCCCAGCATGCTTGATTCTCATTGTCACAATCACTCTCACTGCTAAAATTACCTTTGTTAATGTTGTCCATTGGTGATACAACTCAAAAGCAAAATTGTTCTTCTACAGTGTCCTTTGATCTAAAATGTTGTATCTCTTTCAGTTCTGGGATTGATTGAGAAGACAAGATCACTCAATGAACTTCATGCTGCAATTTCACAGCTGAAAGAGAGTAAGTTTAAGATCCATTTAATCACTAATTATTGTTACAGAAAACTACTGGATTGGTGACACTGGAGTCAGATGAATTAATAATACTAAAGTTAAAATTAAAGTTTATTTATGAGTCACAAGTAGACTTACATTAACACTGCAATGAAGTTACTGTGAAATTCCCCTCGTCACCACACTCCGGCACCTGTTCGGGTCAATTCACCTAACCAGCACTTCTTTCGGACTGTGGGAGGAAACCGGAGCACCCGGAGGAAACCCACGAAGTCATGGGGAGAACGTGCAAACTCCACACAGACAGTGACCCAAGTTGGGAATCGAACCCGGGTCCCTGGCGCTGTGAAGCAGCAGTGCTAACCACTGTGCCACCGTGCTGCCCTGTACTGTACAGCTAATCAACACTAACTCTGGTTACTAAATGCGTTCACACCTGTTGTGATCAAGGAATGAGTCAGAACAGTAATGAGGATGTGTACATACTAATCGCTCTAAAAATTCAGACTTTTACCGATTTGCATATGGGTACAGTTGCTGTACTTTTTGTTCACAGGGTATAAGAGGGGGTGACACTGGGGCAAGGAGTTTGTTGCAATGGCTGTTATTACCAGTGTTGCGAAGCTACTGTTGGACATTGCAGCACCAGGGTTTTGAACAGAGGGAACAGGCATGGCCTAGCTGTGTAGCAGGCCAGCTGGGAGCTACGGTACCTTGTCCCAGCTTATTTCTGTGATCCTTGTGCCTAATTCACCTGTCGGCCTTGACATTGGTTATCTGGAGTAGTGAGGGCATTAGTTACCACTGCCTATTGGGTAGCATTTAAACAGCAGTGCTTTGAAGTGAGTTGTAGCTTAGGGAGGGGGAGATGGGAACCCATTGAAGTAATTAATGGTGTGTGTGTGGGGGGAGGGGAACAAAGTGAGCTGAGCTGGGGGTGCGCTCTGTGGTCTTTATGATCGAGAGACGTGGGGGTCAGATACCCAACCCAGAGTTGGATTGGACATTTCAGAAAGAGAGAGAGAGTCAATCAGGTGTATTAATATCAGTTTCAGTTCCTGCTCTGAGCAGTTTGTTCACAGTATAGTGGGAGCGACAGGCCTGGCTTGCTAAACATGTCACACCAAGTTACCTCTGTCCATAACCAATCCCTATGGTCACCATACCACAATCAGCTCCGGAATCACTGACTTAGTTTTGTTGTATGTCTTGTTTTGTATTCCATTGAGTTCATGATTGAGAGCTGATCTGAAAGGGTAGCTGCAAAATAACTCTGTTGAGTGGTGGCACAGTGGTTAGCACTGCTGCCTCACAGTGCCAGGGACACGGGTTCAATTCTGACTTTGGGTCACTGTCTGTGTGGAGTTTGTATGTTCTCCCTGTGTCTGCATGGGTTTCCTCCGGGTGCTCCGGTTTCCTCTCACAGTCTAAAGATGGTGCAGGTTAGGTGGATTGGCCATGCTAAGTTGCCCATTAGTGTCCAAAGATGTGCAAGTTACATGCATTGACAATGGCAAATGTTAATGTCAGCCTACATGTGACTAATAAATAGAGTTTACTTTATCTTAAATAGTGCCACTGGTCCTCTAACGGCCTCCTGTCTCATCCTCAAATCAGCATCGATAACTGCCTCAGTTTGGGGCTTAGATTGCAGCCGAGATTTTGTGCACAAGTCTTTGGAGTGGGACTTGAAGCAAAACCGTTCCGACTCAGAGTTGTGAGAACTCCCCTGCGAGCCAGGGCCAACGGTTGAGCAGCGTGATCCCGTTGCAGTGTGTGACACCTTTAACGGGCGAGGTGTTTTGTTTTTGGGAGGTTTTCACCCTTTAATAGGTGTGATCCCTTCAACAGGGAAGCATCCAACAGCTGGAGGATTCTTCCTGCTGTAAGTCAGGCCTGTAAGTATGTCCCAGAATGCAGAGACCCAGGAAGATGTGTGAAATGCTGCAGTCCAAACTGCTTAGAGCATTTCCGATATGAGAAGGGTCACACCCTGACTCGAAACGTTGGTTCCATTCTCTCTCCAAGACCATAAGACATAGGAGCAGAATTAGGCCACTCGGCCCATCGAGTCTGCTCCGCCATTCAATCATGGCTGATATTTTTCTCATCCCCATTCTCCTGCCTTTTCCCCATAACCCCTGATCGCCTTATTAATCAAGAACCTATCTATCTCTGTCTCACTCAATGACCCGGCCTCCACAGCCTTTTGCGGCAAAGAGTTCCACAGATTCACCACCCTCTGGCTGAAGAAATTCCTCCTCATCTCTGTTTTAAAGCTTCATCCCTTTAGCCTGAGGTTGTGCCCTCTGGTTCTAGTTTTTCCTACTAGTGGAAATATCCTCTCCACGTCCACTCTATCCAGGCCTTGCAGTATCCTGTAAGTTTCAATAAGATCCCCCCTCATCTTTCTAAACTCCAAGGATGCTGTCAGACATGCTGAGGTTTTACAGTATTTTCTGCTTTTGTTTGCTCATAACTTTAATTTGAATAACTTCACAGGTATGCCTAATTTGCAATGTCCTGTACAATGGACCCCATTCAAGCAAAATCTTTACTACTTTTCATCACGTAAATCCACTTGGAAAGAAGCCCGGAAATTCTGTCAATTAATGGATGCTGATCTTGCTGTCATTAACAGCACTGAAGAGCAGGTATGAACCGTCTGTTCATTATACTCACAGGGCCTCAGTCACAGCAGATCATGGGTCATATTACAAAGATCAAAGAACAAAGAACAAAGAAAATTACAGCACAGGAACAGGCCCTTCGGCCCTCCAAGCCTACACCGACCATGCTGCCCGACTGAACTAAACCCCCTACCCTTCTGGGGATCATATCCCTCTATTCCCATCATATTCATGTATTTGTTCAGGCGCCCCTTAAAAGTCACTATCGTATTCGCTTCCACTACCTCCCCCGGCAGCAAGTTCCAGGCACCCACCACCCTCTGTGTAAAAAATCTGCCTCGTACATCTCCTTTAAACCTTGCCCCTCGCACCTTAAACCTGTGCCCCCTAATAATTGACTCTTCCACCCTGGGAAAAAGCTTCTGACTATCCACTCTGTCCATGCCTGTTATAATCTTGTGGACTTCTATCAGGTCGCCCCTCAACCTTCATCATCCCAGTGAGGACAAACCAAGTTTCTTCAACCTCTCCTCATAGCTAATGCCCTCCATACTCGGCAAACATCCCGGTAAATCTTTTCTGTACCCTCTCCAAAGCCTCCACATCCTTCTGGTAGTGTGGCGACCAGAATTGAACACTATATTCCAAGTGCGGCCAAACCAAGGTTCTATAAAGCTGCAACATGACTTGCCAATTTTTAAACTCAATGGCCCGGCCGATGAAGGCAGGCATGCCGTATGCCTTCTTGACTACCTTCTCCACCTGCATTGCCACTTTCAGTGACCTGTGTATCTGTACACCCAGATCCCTCTGCCTATCAATACTCTTAACGATTCTGCCATTTGCTGTATATTTTCTATCTGTATTAGACCTTCCAAAATGCATTACCTCACATTTGTCCGAATTAAACTCCATTGGCCATCTCTCCGCCCAAGCCTCCAACCGATCTATGTCCTGCTGCATCCTCTGTTGGTCCTCATCGCTATTCGCAAATCCACCAACCTTTGTGTCGTCTGTGAACTTACGAATCATTCTTTGACTTTGCCCACGGAAGGGGTTTTCCAGTCCTGCTGCAGTGAGCAGAGATTTGGCTGAGTACCAAATTCTGCGTTCTTCCTTGCAGCATTGGCCGGGTGTGAGCGGCTGGAGAATTCGGCCTATGTGTTCAGTTGTTACTCCAAACAAGGGGCAGAAATTGCATCCTAATAACGATGCATTAATGCTGCGCTCACTATTTCAATGTAAAGAATTCAGTGAATGACGGATGAACTGAAATATGCATCCGGCACAAGTCTCCATTATTTGTGTCGCTCCAGTTGTCTGGTTCACCCTAACAAAGGCTGAAAGGATGTGAAGAGGGGAAACATACTAAAAATGCAGAATTAGTACAGCAGGTAAACAATGGCCACGATTTTACACCCACCATCGCTGTGAGCGCAGGTGGTGAGGCGCACACAGAGTATCGTCAGAGTAAGAAAACGGGAATCTCACCGGCCAGCAGGAAGATTGGAAACCTCTCAAGTAACAGATCATTAAATGGCTTCCTTGCTCTATTGGTCCCCAAGGAGAGTGCCAGGGTTCAGTGCCAGGGTTCAGTGCCAGGACACCAGGGGTCAGTGCCAGGGTTCAGTGCCAGGACACCAGGGGTCAGTGCCAGGGTTCAATGCTAGGACACCAGGGGTCAGTGCCAGGGTTCAGTGCTAAGACACCAGGGGTCAGTGCCAGGGTTCAGTGCCAGGACACCAGGGGTCAGTGCCAGGGGTCAGTGCCAGGACACCAGGGGTCAGTGCCAGAACACCAGGGGTCAGTGCCAGGGTTCAGTGCAAGGACACCAGGGGTCAGTGCCAGGGTTCAGTGCCAGGACCCCAGGGGTCAGTGCCAGGGGTCAGTGCTAGGACACCAGAGGTCAGTGCCAGGACACCAGGGGTCAATGCCAGGCCAAGAGGTCAGTGACAGGAGTCAGTGCCAGGACACCATGGGTCAATGCCAGAGGTCAGTGCCAGGACACCAGGAGTCAGTGCCAGGACGCCAGGGGCAGTGCAGGGATCAGCACCAGGACACCTGGAGCAGAGCCAGGGGTCAGCACCAGGACACCAGGAGTCAGTGTCAGGGGACAGTGCCAGGGGTCAGCACCAGGACACCAGGAGTCAGTGTCAGGGGACAGTGCCAGGGGTCAGCACCAGGACACCAGGAGTCAGTGTCAGGGGACAGTGCCAGGGGTCAGCACCAGGACACCAGGAGTCAGTGCCAGGGGTCAGTGCCAGGACACCAGGGGCAGTGCCAGGGGTCAGCACCAGGACACCAGGAGCAGTGCCAGGGGGGTCAAGCCAAAGGGGTCTTCTCTGGTGAGCTCCACTGGAGGAGGGGGGATTCCCTTTATCCGGGCCCAGGTGGGGGGGTCGCGGGTGGTCCCTATGTCTGTGGTGTGGGGGTGCAGTCCACATGTACATGGTGCTGTGGGGGAGAAGGGGCGGGGGAGAGTTCCTTGTTCCTTATCAGAAATCAGGTTGCCCTTTAAAACGAGTGCCTTGACCTGGGGTTACCGGCTACCAGCTTTTTCTGACCCTGTCTCGCCAGCGTGGGCCACACCTTCTGATTTTTTCTGCACCAGATGCCACACAATGTGTTGAGAAGAGCCAGCTGTGCAGCATCGAGCTGCTCGCCGCTATCCTCATCGCAGCCAGCGCTCTGTGCAATGAAGGGTAAGCGCTACCATATGAATTATGTAAGCACAGGTCAAGGTTGTATCACCGCAGGAAAATAGAACCGGGTCTCCTTTAATTTCAGAACATCCTCAAGAGTCAGGCGCAAGTCAGGGGGCCTGGAGAGTGGGAGCCAATCCTTCCAGGATTTGTGCTATTTGGGGGGCCGGGGTTGGAATTCACTCTCAAGGTAGCCAAGGTCTGGACTCAATGTCGCATTATTTCCATTCAATTTCATATAAATGGTAGACCAAAACAGTGACTACTTTGAATTGTAAAAATAACAAGGAGAGTCACTGGACAACAATCCTTTACTGTGATGGTAACCCTTCAGAAACAAATGATCACAGATATACACTGTTATTTACCTGTTAGATGTACATCAGGTGGAATAGTTTCCATGATCACTGGATTGGACTGAATGACATTGATGAAGAACGGAAATGGCAGTGGGTGGATGGCACAGATTATGATTCAAATCTCAAGTGAGTATTATTATTCATATTATTCATCACAATCATGTAATTTTCACTTTCACTGTCCGGGTATCCATTTAACAGAGTGCTTCAGCCGTTATATTAAACCCCAGCCAAAACTTACCCTGTTGTTTTCTGACCTTCAGCACTCTGTCTACTGTTGTGCCACATAGAAGCTAGCAGGGAACATAAAAACTGACTGTAAAAGTTTCTATAAGTATCTAAAGAGAAAAAGATTGACAAAAACGAATGTAGGCCCCTTACAGTCAGAAACGGGGTTATTCATTACAGAGAAGCAGCACGGTGGCACAGTGGTTAGCACTGCTGCCTCACAGCCCCATGGACCCAGGTTCAATTCCTGGCTTGGGTGACTGTCCGTGTGGAGTCTGCACCTTCTCCCCGTGTCTGCGTGGGTTTCCTCCGGGTGCTCCGGTTTCCTCCCACAGTCCAAAGATGTGCGGGTTAGGTGGATTGGCCATGCTCAGTCAATGGTAGGGCGTTGGGGAAAGTTACAGAACAAAGAGATCTGGGGGTACAGGTTCATAGCTCCTTGAAAGTGGAGTCACAGGATAACAGAATGGTGAAGAGGGCATTCAGCATGCTTGGTTTCATTGGTCAGAACATTGAATACAGGAGTTGGGATGTTTTATTGAAGTTGTACAAGACATTGGTGAGGCCACACTTGGAATACTGTGTATAGTTCTGGTCACCCTATTATAGAAAGGATATTATTAAACTAGAAAGAGTGCAGAAAAGATTTACTAGGATGCTACCGGGACTTGATGGTTTGAATTATAAGGAGAGGCTGGATAGACTGGGACTTTTTCCTCTGGAGCATAGAAGGCTGAGGGGTGACCTTATAGAAGTCTATAAAATAATGAGGGGCATAGATCAGCTAGATTGTCAATATCTTTTCCCAAAGGTAGGGGAGTCTAAAACTAGAGGGCATAGGTTTAAGGTGAGAGGGGAGAGATACAAAAGTGCCCAGAGCAACAATTCTTTTCACACAGAGGGTGGTGAGTGTCTGGAATAAGTTGCCAGAGGTAGTAGTAGAGGCGGGTACAATTTTGTCTTTTAAAAAAGCGTTTAGACAGTTACATGGGTAAGATGGGTACAGAGGGATATGGGCCAAATGCGGGCAATTGAGACTAGCTTAGAGGTTTAGAAAAAAAGGGCAGCATGGACAAGTTGGGCCGAAGGACCTGTTTCCATGAAGTAAACCCCCATGACTCTATGACTCTATGCTAAATTGCCCCTTGGTGTCAGGAGGGGCTAGCTAGGGTAAATGCATGGGATTATGGGGATAGGGCCTGGGTGGGATTGTGGTCGGTGCAGACCCGATGGGCTGAATGGCCTCCTTCTGCACTGTAGGGATTCTGGGATTCTAGAACAAAGAAATGGCTGAGGAACTAAATTGGTACTTTGCTTCTGCCCTCACAGAGAGAAACATGAATAATGTACCAGAAGTTCTGAGAGAAACAAGTTTTAGTGAGGAGCTGTATTAGTGGAGAAATGGTTTTGGGGAAATTAATGGGATTTATGGCAGATAAATCTCCAGAGCCAGATAATCTTCATCCCAGAGTACTTAAGGAAGTGGGAATAGTGATCATTTTCCAAAATTCCTTGGACTCTAGACTCCTAAAAATTGGAGGGTAGCTAATGTAATCCCACTATTCAAAAAGGGAGGTAAAGAGAAAACAGGGAACTATAGACCAGTGAGCCTAATGTCAGTATAGGGGAAGGTGCTAGGGTCCATTATCAAGGATTTCATAGCACAGACAAAGACAGAATGGATTTATGAAAGGGAAATCATGATTGACTAATCTACTGGAATTCTTTGAAGATGTAACTAGTTGTGTTGACCAGGAGAACAGGTGGATGTGGTACTGCAGGGATCTGTGCTAGGACCCCAGTTGTTCATATTATATACTAATGATTTGAACAAGGGAACTAAATGTATTATCACCAATGTTGCAGCTGATACAAAGCTGGGTGGGAGAGTGAGCTGTGAGGACTATGCAGAGGTGATTCAGAGTCATTTGGACAGGCGGAGTGAGTGGGTATATGCATGGTAGATGCAGTATAATGTGGATAAATGTGAGGTTATCCACTTCGGTAGCACAAATAAGGAGGCAGATTATTATTTGAATGGGTGTAAGTTCAGAGAGGTGGATACTCAGCGAAACCTTGGTGTCCTCATGCATCAGTCGCTGAAAGTAAGCGCGCCGGTACAACAGGCAGTGAAGAAGGCAAATAGTGTGTTGGCCTTCATAGCGAGAGGATTTGAGTATAGGGTTAGGGATGTTTTACTGTAATTGTATAGGGCGTTGCTGCGGCCACATCTGGAGTATTGTCTGTAGTCTTTATGTCTTTATCTGAGGTGTCCTTGCTATAGAGGGAGTACAGCGAAGGTTTACCAGGCTGATTCCTGGGATGGAAGGTCTATCATATAGGAAGAGATGAAGTCGGTTAGGATTGTATTCATTGGCTCTTAGAAGAGTGAGAGAAGGTCTCATAGAAACAAAGAACAAAGAAAATTACAGCACAGGAACAGGCCTTTCAGCCCTCCAAGTCTACACCGACCATGCTGCCTGATTGAACTAAAACACCCTACCCTTCCGGGGACCATATCCCTCTACTCCCATCCTATTCATGTATTTGTCAAGACGTCCCTTAAAAGTCACTATCGTATCTGCTTCCGCTACCTCCCCCTGCAGCGAGATCCAGACACCCACCACCCTCTGTGTAAAAAACTTGCCTCGTACATCTTTTAGATTTATATATCCATTTATACTCTAACAGGATTAGACAGGGTAGATTCAGAAAGAATGCTCCCAATGGTGGGGGAGTCCTGAACTAGGGGTCATAGTCGAAGGATACAGGGTGAACCTTTTAGGCCTGAGGTGAGGAGAAATTTCTTCACCCAGTGTTTAATCTGTTGAATTCACTACCACTGAAAGTAGTTTAGGCCAAAACCTTTGATTAATTTCAAGAAGGAATTAGATATAGCTCTTGGGGGCTAAATGGATCAAAGTATATGGGGGAAGGCAGGATCAGGGCATTGAATGTAATGATCAGCCATTGTCATAATGAATGGCGGAGCAGGTTCAAAGGGCCGAATGGCCTACTCCTGCTCCTATGTGTATAGAGTCATAGAGGTTTACGGCATGGAAACAGGCCCTTCGGCTCAACTTGTCCATGCCACCCTTTTTTTAAAATCCCGAAGCTAGTCCCAATTGCCCGCATTTGGCCCATATCCCTCTATACCCATCTTACCCATGTAACTGCCTTTAGAGTCATCGAGGTTTACAGCATGGAATCTTGTATGATTCTGTTTTCACTGTGAATCCTTTATCCTTAAATTTCTTGTGTACTCTTCCCAAATTCTTTCAGAAATCATTAAAAAAAACCATCCTTTCCCTTCCTCTTGTATTCTTTAGGGAATTTGAGAAGGTTGCCTAATTGTAATTTTCCTTTTACAGCTCCATTTAATTGGCCCTAATTGACCCAGGTTTCCCCCAGTATTTACTATTTCAGAATATAATTTAGGTGAAAATAACCGGACTATAATTCCCTGGCTTGTCCTCATCCATACTGTTTTTAAAGAGGGACTCTCATTTTCCCCTCTCACCTCCTCTGCTAAAATTCCCCTGTTCTCAGAACTTTGAAACATTATCGACAGGGATGAATGTCCCAGCATCTCCAGGGTCATTAATGGTCAATTAGATCCTGAGCTTTCAGTATATTCACCATTACCATCACTTATTGAATACTATCCCCCTTTCTTTCCCTATGGCGATACAATCCCAAAGCGCACACTTGCTGCAAGCTTCAATGAGTTGTGAATGGTGCTGAACATTGTGAAATCAACATCCCACCTCTGACCTTCTGATGGAAGGGAGGTCATTGATGAAGCGGCTGAAGATGGTCGGGCCTCGGACACAACCTTGAGGAACCAGTAACTGGCCGGGTTGGATTTCTCCTACTTTTTGTGTACAGAACATACCTGGGCTATTTTCCATATTGCCTGGTAGGTGCTAGTGTTGTAGCTGCACTGGAACAGCTTGGCTAAGAATGGGACTAGTTCTGGCGCACAGGTCCTCAGTACTACAGCCAGGATGTTGTCAGGACCAGTGACTTTGCAGTATCCAGTGACTTTAGCAATTGCTTAATATCACATGGAGTGACTTGAATAAGCTGAAGACTGGCATCCCCGATGCTGATCGACTCAGGGGAGAGCTGAGATTGTGTTTTTTTGATGAGTTCATAGGATGTGGGCTTTGCTGGCTAGGTCAGCATTTATTGCCCATCCTTAATTGCCCATAAGGAGGTGGTGCTGAGCTGCCATCTTGAACTACTGCTGTCCATGTGGTGCAGGTACACCCACAGTACTGTTAGGGAGGGAGTTGCAGGATTTTGACCCAGTGGCTGAAGGACTGGTGATATATTTCCATGATGTGGAGATGCCGGCGTTGGACTGGGGTAAGCACAGTAAGAAGTCTCACAACACCAGGGTAAAGTCCAACAGGTTAATTTGGTAGCAGGAACTTTCAGAGCGCTGCTCCTTCATCACTCGCCTGATGAACTCCAAAAGCTCATGCTACCCAAATAAGCCTGTTGAACTTTAACCTGATGTTGTGATACATTTCCAGATCAGGATGGTGAGTGACCTGGAGGGGAACTTCCACTTAGTTGTGTTCCCATTTGTCTGCTGCCTTTTTCCTTCTAGATGATAGAAGTTGAGAGTTTGGAAGGCAGTGTGAAAGGAACGTTGGTAAGGTGTTGCAATGTATCTTGTATGTGGTCGCTAATCAAGTGAGCTGCTTTGTGATGATGTTGAGCTTCGAGTGTTTGTTGGAGCTGCACTCATCCAGGCAAGTGGAGAGTATTAATACAATCCCAACTGATGTTACTATTAGACAAGTCAGATCCTAGGATGGAATCCTGCTCGATAGATCCTAACATTTATTTTTGTTTAGAGACATAGAGTCATAGGACTGCCGACTAACTTTTAACAAAAGAATAAAACATTTATGAAAGAAATGAATATATACTGAAATAAATATATACTGATTTGTGAGGATAACACGAGTTAACAATCTATTTTATCCTCTAATATTCTCAGTAATTACACAGTCCATGTAAACCAACAGGTGAAATGTGGTCAGACACACCACCCTGAAACCAAGTGACAGATGCTATCAAAAACAACTTCTATGGATTTCTCATCAAATCCCCCCAGATCTTGTCACACTGTAGACTCTTTGCCAAAACTAGAACTCATCACTCACCTGATGAAGGAGCAGTGCTCCGAAAGCTCGTAATTTCAAATAAACCTGTTGGATTTTAACCTGGTGTTGTGAGACTTCTTACTGTGTCCATCCCAGTCCAATGCTGGCATCTCCACATCAAACCTAAAAGGCATAGAATGTGGGAGATACTTATACTGTGTGGTGAGGGAATGAAAGATGAGTCATGGCCACAAAAACCAGGGGAAAGGCTGCTAATGGCAGCCCATAGAGAGAATAGAAGGTGTGAATGGCCAAACGGCAGAGAAGCTGAAATCAGAGGGTAAGCTGTGACAGATGAAGATGTGGGGGGGAAAGGGGGGGGGGGCAGAGAGGTCAAATTGAGAAAAAGGAAGCAAAGGGGAATAATCATAGAAATCATAGAAACCCGACAGTACAGAAAGAGGCCATTCGGCCCATCGAGTCTGCACCAACCACAATCCCACCCAGGCCCTACCCCCATATCCACTCACTAATCTCTCTAACCTACACATCTCAAGACACTAAGGGCAATTTTTTTAGCATAGTCAATCAACCTAACCCGCACATCTTTGGACTGTGGGAGGAAACCAGAGCACCCGGAGGAAACCCACACAGACACGAGGAGAATGTGCAAACTCCACACAGACAGTGACCCAAGCCGGGAATCGAACCCAGATCCCTGGAGCTGTGAAGCAGCAGTGCTAACCACTGTGCTACCGTGCCGCCCACGGTAAAAAAGGGAAAGAGTGTTGGGGGAAAGAAAAATAAAGAAAGACAACAAAGAAATAAAATCAGTTAAAAAAGAAATAAAGTGAAAACAAAGGGGTGGAGGTGGGATAGTGCTGATCGTCTGAAGTTGTTGAATTCGATGTTGAGGCCGGAAGGCTTTAACGTGTCTCGCCCGGAAGATTTCCTCATCTCACAGAGCGACACTCAGCCATGCACTCACACACTCATTCACTGAGAATCTTGTGCACATTTAAACATTGACCAGAATACACCAGCTGTTGCTGTGAAAATCAGAGCTGATTCTCTTTGCTTCACTCTGTGGATTCTCGTGCTGAGACAATGCTTCAGAATTGTCCACACGCAGGAAGAGTCCTTGCACGGTATGTAAGTCAGAGGGTCTGATCGCAGTCGGGCAAGTTGGGTTCCCCTGCGATTTTGGACCATTTGCAGTGGAAACTCTTGTAGCCGTGTGTACATCAGAGCAGGTCCTTACATTAAATTTAGCAGCAATTCATTCTATTCTACTCCCTTTCCTCATTCAGGTTTTGGCGGAAAGGCCAGCCCGATTTAGAGGCAACTGAAGATGAAGACTGTGTGGTGAATTCTGGAGAAGGAGGATGGGATGACTGGCCATGTAGCTCCATTCACTTCACAATCTGTGAGAAATCAGCGTAATGCTGCTTTCCTGAGTGTCAGAGTCAGGGGAAAGCGAACCTATAGTCAAATGTTTCATCTGTGTACATTGGCAAAGCAGCTACAGCTGGTGT
The DNA here is from genome assembly GCF_964213995.1 of Mustelus asterias. Lineage (NCBI taxonomy): Eukaryota > Metazoa > Chordata > Chondrichthyes > Carcharhiniformes > Triakidae > Mustelus > Mustelus asterias. The sequence goes on from NC_135819.1 coordinate 17,692,519, forward strand.
GGGTTTGTGTGTGTGTGTGTGTGTGAGTGTGTGTGTGTGTGTGTGAGTGTGTGTGTGTGTCTGTGTGAGTGTGTGTGTGTGTGTGTGTGTTTGTGTGTGTGAGTGAGTGTGTGTGTGTGTCTGTGTGTGTGTGTGTGTGTTTGTGTGTGTGAGTGAGTGTGTGTGTGTGTCTGTGTGAGTGTGTGTGTGTGTGTGTTTGTGTGTGTGAGTGAGTGTGTGTGTCTGTGTGAGTGTGAGTGTGTGTTTGTGTGTGTGAGTGAGTGTGTGTGTGTGTGTGTGTGAGTGGGTGTGTGTGTGTTTGTGTATGTGAGTGTGGGTTTGTGTGTGTGTGTGTTTGTGTGAGTGCGTGTGTGTGTGTCTGTGTGGTGTGTGTGTATGGTGGGTGTGGGTGTGTGTAGGTGTGTGTGTGGTGGGTGTGTGTGTGTGTGGTGTGGGTGTAGGTGTGTGTGTGTAAGTATGTGTGTAGGTGTGTGGGTGTGTGTGTGTATGGTGGGTGTGGGTGCGTGTAGATATGTGTGTAGGTGTGTGTGTGTGTGTGTAGGTGTGTGTGTGGGTGTGTGTGTGTAGGTGGGTGTGTGTGTGGTGGGGGTGGGGGGGGGAGGGTGGGTCTAGTTGCTTGTTCAATTTTGAGAAGTATTGACTGAGAGTTCATAATGTGATATCTTTGCACCTGACCTGACACCGTACACTGCCAGCAAATGTTTGCAAAGCCCAGAGCAAAATGTCTGCTGTTTGATGTGATTCCATGATTGGGCAGCACATGTTGAGCAATCCTGAGTGTGTTAATAGCTACATTAACAACAATGAAGGTAAACAAGTTGCATTTACACTTGTGGAAGTGACATCCACGCAAGGACACATTCACAGTGGAAAGCTTCAGCAACATGTCTCTCTCTTCAGCAATATTTGTTCTGTGCTACCAGGAAACTGTTACTATCATGTAATGATACTGCTGTTTGCATAAACCATTAAAATCGTAAAAGAACAGATTTGGCTGGTTATATGTGAGGATGATGGAGGGGTATTGTCACTGGACTGGTAATCCAGAGGCCAAGATTTGGTATGGTAAAAGGGGGGGGGGGGGGGAGATCTTTGGGAGGGGGGTTACAATTGACCAGAAACTGAAGTAGACCAATCTCAAGAGCAGGTCAGATCCTGGGAATCCAGTGGAGAGTTAATCACCTTTGCACTCCCGAAAGCCTGTCCACCATCTACAAGGACACAAGTCAGGAATGTAATAGAATGCTCTCCACTTGCCTGGATGACTCCAGCACCAGATCAACACCATCCAGGACAAAGCAGCCCTCTTGATTGGCACCCCATCCACAAACATCCACTCCCTCCACCACCGACGCTCAGTGACAGCCGTGTGTACCATCGACAAGATGCACTGCAGCAACTCACCAAGGCTTCCGAGACAGCACCTTCCAAACTCACGACCACTACCGTCTAGAAGGACAAGGGCAGCAGGTACATGGGAACACCACCACCTGCAGGTTCCCCTCTGAGTCACTCACCATCCTGACTTAGAAATATATCGCCGTTTCTTCACTGTCGCTGGGTCAAAATCCTGGCACTCCCTCCCTAACAGCACTGTGTTTGTACCTACACCACATGGACCGCAGCGGTTCAAGAAAGTGGCTCACCACCACTTTCTCATAGGCAGAATGCTAGCCTAGCCAGTGATGCCCACACCCTGTGAAAGAATAAATAAGCAATGCAGATCTCAGTGCCCTCCTGGAACTCGGACTCGAGCCCTATGAGTCTAACCTCAGGCCTACCCAAACTCATTGTGAACCAAAGCATGAAAACGTGGTTCAGGTTGTTAAGACCATTGAACAACACAAGTTCAGCTTTGAACTCAGGAATAGAAGCAGGAGTTGGCCACCAGACCCTTCAAGCCTGCCCCTCCATTCAATACAATCAGGGCTGATGCATGCTGGCCTCAGCTCCTTCTCTGTGCCATTTCCCCATACCCTTCTATTTCTTGATCTATCAAATATTTATCCACTTCCACTTTAAACACTTTGAATGATCCAGCCTCCACTACCCTGTGGGGCAGAGAATTCCAGAGATTCACCACCCTCTGTGAGAAGAAATGTCTACGCATCTCAGTTGTAAATGACTGGCCCTTTATCTTGTAGCTATATCTGCTTGTTCGAGACTCTCCCACTTGTGAAAACATCTCACCACTTACCCTATCAAGCCCCCTCAGCATCTTATATGTTTGAATAAGGTCACCCCTCACTCTGCTAAACCCCAAGGAATACAGACCCAGACTATAGTCTCTCTTGACAGGGCAATGCTCTCAACACAGGAATTAGCCTGGTGAATCTCATTTGGACTGCCTCCAATTATATCCATTTTAAGGTAAGGGAACTAAAACTGTGCAATATTCCAGGTGAGGCCTCACCAACACCCTGTACAATTGCAACAACACCTCCTTATTTTTAAACTCCAACCCCTTTGCAATAAAGGCCAAAATGCTGTTTGCCTCCTTAACTGCTTGTCGGATCTGCTTGCTCGCTTGTTAGGCTTCTTTCCTGGGGCACAGGATTAAAAAAACAAACAAGTTCTGTAGAATCTGTGGTTAGACCACACTTGGAGCACCATGTTCGGTTCTGATCTACATTTTATATTAAAAATACAGAGGCATCAGAAAAATTACAAAAAAGGAGAGAGTGTAATTGTGATGGTGGACAGAACAGGCCAGAGATCTTTTATCCAGATAAGAGAAAGGTTGAGGGGTGATTGGATAGAGGTCTTTAAGAGATTGAAGAGGTTTGATAGGGTAGATGGAGAGAACAAAGTTCCACTTGTGAAGGATACCAAATCCAAGGGTCGTAGATATCAGATAATCACTCTTAAATCCAACGTGGAATTCAAGAGGAACTCCCATTACCTGGAGAGTGGTGAGAATGTGGGAAGTTCCCTACCACAGGGTGTAGTTGAGACAATTAGGGGTTCTCAATCCTGAATTCCAAGGAGGATTCAAGGGGGTCAAAGGGGACTAACCAAAAATACACTGTACTCTATACCTGCCCATTGCCTTGTTCCACATCCAAACTATAATTGTTCCCATTTCTGACACTAGTGCTAATTAAATCCAACTCTAAACGTCCATTTTGCGGCAACTGGCTTGATTCTAGATGATACTAGAAAACAGAATAGGCTCAGATGAAGGGAAATGGTAGGATGCTGGTGTGGGGCATAAAGGCCAGCACAGACTAGTCAGGCCGAATGGCCTGCTACTTACTGTAGGTTCTATGTAATTCAATGTAAATAAGCAGGGACTGAAATTGCGAGTATTGGTCTACGTTGCTGGATTTCCATTCATTCTTGCTTTCGAACGCATTGACAGGTCGGGAGAGGTCATGGGTCAACTTTAACAGTGGAGGTTTTATTTTATTTATTTTTTCACAGGATGTGGGCATTGCTGCCAAGGTCAGCATTTCCCTAAAACTGAATAGTAGTAAAGAGTCAACCACATTGCTGCGGCTCTGGAACCACATCTAGGACAGGTCGGACAAAGACAGCAGATTTAGTGAACCAGATGGGTTTTTCCTGACAATCAACAATGGTTTCATGGTCATCAATAGACTTAATTCCAGATTTTTATTGAATTCAAATTTCATTACCTGGGATTCGAACCCAGGTTCATTAGCCCTAGGTCTCTGGATTACTAGCCCAGTGACAATCACACTACACTACTGCCTCCCCTATGAATACCGGCTCAACTCAACCCGATATCCACACGCACTCTTCCAGCCAAGACTGGTACATACATACCAACATACAAAGTAGGAAGTAGGCCATTCAGCCCCTCAAGCCTGCTGAACCATTCAATAAGATCATGGCTGATCTGTTTGTGTTGAGTTCCAACATTCCCATCTACCCCCTGATGACCTTTGATCCCCTTGCCTAATCAGAATCCAGGTATTTCTGCCTTATTCAATGACTGCGCTCCCATGGCTATCTGAGGCAGAGAGTTCCAGAATGGCATAACCCTCTGAGAGAAAAAAAAATTCATTTCTGTTGGGGTTGGATTTAGCTCAGTTGGCTGGATGGCTGGTTCATGATGCAGAACAACAACAGTGGTATGGATTCAATTCTCATGCCGGCTGTGTTTAGTCATGAAAACTCTACTTTGCCCCTTGTCTGAGGTGAGGTGACCCTCAGGTTAAATCACCACCAGTCTGCTCTCACCTCTCAAAGGGGAGAACAGCCTATGGTCATCTGGGACTATGGCCACTTTCCTATAAGGATGACCCCAAATTTTAAAAGTACCCCCACTAGTTCTGGACTCACCCACGTCCACCGAGTCAAGATTGTTCAGAATCTTATATATTTCAGGCAGGTCGGTTCTCACTCTTCTAAACAAGCCCAAAATCACAATTGGTAAATGGCAACAGGGTGGGACGTTTCCCCCTCTTATCCATGAGTGAAGAAGCCAAATGTCCAATTCTTACTCCCACCTCATCAAAGCTCAATGAGCACAGCTTAAACTGGAGATAATGGGTAGGGTTTTATGATCTCGGTCAGGCAAGATCGTAAAATCCTGCCCGAGGCCAATGGAAATTTCCATTCTGCGAGCCTCGCCCAACCCGACCCGATTCCGAACATTGATTTTGGGATCAGACAGGGGCCTTGTCGGTAGTGAAAGTGCCTCAGTAATCTTCCGGGGAGGGGGATTCCTAAATGGCCACTCTGAGTGTTCAGGAGGTTGGAAAGGGTTTTTGATGCTACAGGCCCGATGAGGGGGCCAGAGAGCTCCAGAGGCTCAGCCTCAATGGGAAGGCGTCGGGGGAGGTGGGGGGGGATGGTGGGGGTGGTGTGGGGAAGTGGTGGTGGTATCCTAGCTGGGTTGTGCAGCAGACACCAAACAACCGGGATCCAGGTTGGTGGTGAATTGGCGTGGAGGGGAAATCCCTCTCCTGGTCTCAAAAATGACAATGGCTGTTGATAAACACCAGCCCTTCCCCTCACTGGGACGGAGTCCCTGATTATGATGGCGGGCCATACTAACACAGTGAGCTCGGCCGCCTCCAAGGAATTGGCAACCTCTGTACCTCTTGGAGAAGCCACTCTGCTGCTGACAGAATGCCAGTTTTGCATCAAAATTGCCCCGAATTGGGGCTTTAATGACTAATTGGCTGCCCCTCTCCTGATGATCCTGGGAAAGTTGCCCAGAAGTAGGAATGCCTCAAGGAGTCATCCCAACACAGCTCCCTGTGTTATTTTCCTAGCCCACTCTTCTCAACTTTCCAGCCCCCTCCCCCCACCACAGACCTGGAAAAATCCAGTCCGGATTTCAGCGGGAGACTCTGGACACTGGCGTATCAAGTGGTCTTGTCTCTTTAATGATCTGCTCTGTCGGTCTGCGTACGGCTTCCCGCCAGTTAATGAGCAGCAGTCCCTTTCAAAGGACTTGGGTTAAAATGATCCTTCCTTTGATCAGGGATATCTTTTCCGCTCTGGAACCCGAGCCAGAGTTTATTATAAACACAGCTTCAGTTTCACTCTCAGTTTCCGCTGCGAGGCCTCACTTACAGGTTGGCAAAGGTTTACTGTTTCCATTCAAACTCCTCTAGCTGATGTTCGACCAAGCTTAACATTGCTTACATAATATCCAGCCCGCTGCATTTACAATCACTTGTTTATACTTGATTACCAATTGATGGGCAACGAACTGATTGAATTTCCAATAAATCCCAATCTTTATACTTTAAGGGTTGAAAGCTTCAAGTTTTTAGGTGTCCAGATCACCAACAACCTGTCCTGGTCCCCCCATGCCGACACTATAGTTAAGAAAGCCCTCCAACCCCTCTACTTTCTCAGAAGATTAAGGAAATTTGGCATGTCAGCTACAACACTCACCAATCTTTACAGATGCACCATAGAAAGCATTTTTTCTGGTTGTATCACAGCTTGGTATGGCTCCTGCTCTGCCAAGGGCGGCACGGTAGCACAGTGGTTAGCACTGCTGCTTCACAGCTCCAGGGACCTGGGTTCGAATCCCGGCTTGGGCCACTGTCTGTGCGGAGTTTGCACATTCTCCTCGTGTCTGCGTGGGTTTCCTCCGGGTACTCCGGTTTCCTCCCACAGTCCAAAGATGTGCGGGTTACGTTGATTGGCCATGCTAAAAAAATTGCCCCTTCGTGTCCTGGGATGCGTAGATTAGAGGGATTAGAGGGTAAAATATGTAGGGATATGGGGGTAGGGCCTGGGTGGGATTGTGGTCGGTGCAGACTCGATGGGCCGAATGGCCTCTTTCTGTACTGTAGGGTTTCTATGATTTCTAAGACCACAAGAAACTACAAACGGTCGTGAATGTAGCCCAGTCCATCACGCAAACCGTCCATTGACTCTGAGTACGATTCCCGCTGCCTCGGAAAAGCAGCCAACATAATTAAGGACCCCACGCACCCGGGACATTCTCTCTTCCACTTTCTTCCGTCGGGAAAAAGATACAAAAGTCTGAGGTCACGTACCAACCGACTCAAGAACAGCTTCTTCCCTGCTGCTGTCAGACTTTTGAATGGACCTACCTTGCATTAAGTTGATCTTTCTCTACACCCTAGCTATGACTGTAACACTACATTCTGCACTCTCTCGTTTCCTTCTCTATGAACGGTATGCTTTGTCTGTATAGCGCGCAAGAAACAATACTTTTCACTGTATGTTAATACATGTGACAATAAGACATCAAATCAAATGGACATATTTATAATGGGTCCCAGATCTCTATTTGTTAAATTTCCCGTGATGTTTAAACACTGTTTAAGTTTAAACATCTTCTTTATTAGTGTCACAAGTAGGCTTATGTTAACACTGCAATGAAGTTATTGTGAAAATACCCTAGTTGCCACACTCCGGTGCCTGCTCGGGTACACTGAGAGAGAATCTAGTCATAGCCAATGCACATCTTTCAGACTGTGGGAGGAAACCGGAGCACCCGGAGGAAACCCACACAGACACAGGGAGAACGTGCAAACTCCGCACAGACAGTGGCCCAAGCTGGGAATCGAACCTGGGTCCCTGGCACTGTGAAGCAGCAGAGTTAACCACTGTGCCGCCCCAATAATTCTAGCCCTCAACTTAAAGCAAGATGCTGTGGACGCTGGAAATCTGAAATTAAAACAGGAAACGGTGGAAAACCTCAGCAGACCTGGCAGCATCTGTGGCGAGAAGAACAGAGTTAATGTTTCGAGTCCATGTGATTCTTTAAGAGAACATTAATCTCACTGTCTATCGAGTCAATGTGAAGGGTCATTAATTTAAAATTACTGCTAAGACAGGAAGGATTGGAGAAGTTTATTTGTGTAGCATTTTTGTAGAAAGAATGTTTTGTCACAAGGAGAGGGGCAGGGACCCCTGCACCTTGCGGCCAAGGTAGACTGACATGGATTGTGGCTGTCCCACAATCCTTCAATCAATATAACTATCACAGCAAAATCGTGAACATTCACTGGGGCACGGAATAATCAGATAGCCACTATCAAAAATTGTACAAAGTGTTCAAAGCAAATCTCATCGACAATTCAAAGTCAATGAAAGCTTTTGAGAGAGATTAGAAAAAGCCAATTCGATCATAAGAACATAAGAACTAGGAGCAGGAGTAGGCCATCTGGCCCCTCGAGCCTGCTCCGCCATTCAATAAGATCACGGCTGATCTTTTCGTGGACTCAGCTCCACTTACCCGCCCGCTCACTGCAACCCTTAATTCCTTTACTATTCAAAAATCTATCTATCTTTGCCTTAAAAACATTCAACGAGGTAGCCTCAACTGCTTCACTGGGCAGGGAATTCCACAGATTCACAACCCTTTGTGTGAAGGAGTTCCTCCTCAACTCAGTCCTAAATCTGCTTCCCCTTATTTTGAGGCTAAGCCCCCTAGTTCTAGTTTCACCCACCAGTGGAAACAACCTCCCTGCTTCTATCTTATCTATTCCCTTCATAATCTTATATGTTTCTATAAGACCGCACCCTCCCCCCCCCCCTTTCATTCTTCTGAATTCCAATGAGTATAGCCCCAGTCTACTCAGTCTCTCCTCATAAGGCAACCTTCTCAACTCCAGAATCAATCTAGTGAATCTCCTCGTTTCTCAGTCAATGTGGTGCTGATAGATTCTGAGAGGGTCATGGGTGTCATGAACTGTGACAAATTTCACTCAGTTAAAAGGCAAAAGGAAATTGTAGCAACAGGATTAGAATGTAGCTCGTCAAATCAGATTGTGAATAATGCGGAATAAATAAAGTCTTTCAAACAGTTGAACCTTAATAGCAACAGCCACAGGTTTGGCAGGTTTGGGATGGCACGGTGTCACAGTGGTTAGCACTGCTGCCTCACAGTGCCAGGGACCCAGGTTCGATTCCGGCCTCGGGTCACTGTCTGTGCGGAGCCTGCACTTTCTCCCCGTGTCTGCGTGGGTTTCCTCTGGGTGCTCCGGGTTCCTCCCACAGTCTGAAAGACATGCTGGTTAGGGTGCATTGGCCGTGCTAAATTCTCCCTCAGTGTATCCGAACAGGAGTGTGACGACTCAGGCATTTTCACAGTAACTTCATTGCAGTGTTAATGTAAGCCTACTTGTGACTAATAAATAAAATTTTAAAACTTTGAAGTGGGGCTGAGGTGCTGAATCAATCAATCCTGTCTCTCTCTCTCTGTCCCTCAACACAAAAAGGATGTTTGCCGCAGAGTACAGCTGGAGGCAAGAGATTGCAAGTGGAGTCTGTTAACATGACAAGGATATTAGACTATTTTATTCACTCATGGGACATGGGCGTCGCTGGCTGGGCCAACATTTATTGCCCATCCCTAGTTGCACTTGGAGGGCAGTTGAGAGTCAACCACATTGCTGTGGCTCTGGAGTCACATGTAGGCCAGACCAGGTAAGGACAGCAGATTTCCTTCCCTAAAGGACATTAGTGAACCAGATGGGTTTTTCTGACAATCGGTCATCAGTGGGTTCTTAATTCCAGATTTTTTTTATTGAATTCAAATTCCACCATCTGCTGTGGCGGGATTCAAACCCAGGTCCCCAGAACATTAGCTGAGTTTTTGGATTAATAGCCCAGCGATAATAGCACTAGGCCTCCCCTTGGCATAGGTGCCTAGGAAAGAATATACAGGTTGATACTCAACCAGCTTGGCCACGCTGTGAACACAAGTTCCGTGGCCAATCCCTGAGCTGGGACTTGAACCTGGAGCTTCTGGCTCTGAGGGAAACTTTCTTTTCTGAGTTCAGAGGGTGGGATACTGCCAACTGCACCACAAGACCTACCCCATCACTCAATCCACCAACACGGCACTCTGTCTTTTATTGGGAAAAAGCTGTTTGAGAATCAAAGCAAACTGGAAACCACTGGCTAGGGTTTTCCAGCCCTTCCCACCAGCAGAATATTCCGGTTCCACCAAAGACAACCCACACCCTGTGCCCAGCAGCAGGTTCCACGGTAGGGGGATGGGTGAGCCACGCAAAACTCCATAGGCATCGGTGGGACTGGAAGATCCCACTAGCGGCCAATAGTGAGCTATCTACAGCGGGGGAGGGGGGGGGTTAATCCCTTCCACCGAGTCTGTCACTCATGCCAAGAGGAGGGTTTCCAGCACCTGACCTTATTTTCAGCAGAGTAGTGACATTTACAGTCGAGCTAAGGTCTAGCATATTATTTATCACCCACCCTTGCTGCCAATTGACAAGACTGTGTTGAACAAGACGGGAAAGACTAAGGAAATAAAGGAGGTGAACATGATTTAAATGGAGAGAGACAGCAGAAAGCTGCAGCACGGAGGGATGTGGGGGCCCTCATGCATAAATCACAAAAAGCTAGGTATGCAAGTTCAGCAAGCAATAGGGAAGACAGATGGAATGTTGGTCTTTATTTCAAAGGGAATGGAGTATAGGTACAAGGAAGTCTTGCTAAAACTGTACAAAGCACCAGTTAGACCACACCTGGAATACTGTGAACCGTTTTGCTCCCCTTATCAAAGGAAACATATAGTGGCATTGGAGGCAGTCCAGAGAAGGTTCACTCGGAGTTGGTCCCGGGTATGGAGGGATTTTCTTATGAGGAGAGGTTGAGTAGGTTGGGCCTGTACTCATCTCAGAGTAAGGGGGTTGCACATTGAAGACAGAGATGAGGAGGAATTCTCTCCGAGCGGAGTAAATCTGTGGAATTCTTTACTGCAGAGGGTTGTAGAAGTTGGGTCGTTAAGTATGTTTAAGGTTAAAATAGATGTTTTTAATCAGTAAGAGAATTGAGGGTTATGGGGATAAGGCGGGAAAGTGGAGTTGAGGATTATCACATCAGATCTTGGTGGAGCAGACCCAATGGGCCGAATGGCCTATTTCATTTTATGGTGAATTATATCACAGTACCACTGAACTCTGTCCTTCTGGCTTTGAAGTCATTTATACTTCACCTCCACCCTTCTAAAAAGTATAAAATGGACATTTTGGAACCATTTCATTAAGCCCCCACCCCCAACTTTCAGACCCAGCAAAACCTCAAGCTGTTAGCCCGTCCATTGTGTCCTGGGAATGTGCTCGAGATCCTTCAACCCCAAACCCAGGCTCTTGCTTATCTGCTTTTCAAGCTTCAATGACCTGCCTTTACTCTACACCCTCACACTGGGATCTCACCCCAATCTATGGAAACAGCGATATCCGATTCACCGCCCTGATTCCTGTTCCATTAAAGCCAATCGATGGGAATGTCATATGTGATCTCCAATGAGCCACCCCTTTTTGTTCCAAGTTGTCCCAAGTTAAACTTTCTCCGATTGTTCTTTCAGATTGGGGAAAGATTATTTGGGAGGGGATCATTGGGGTCGTTCCCCCTACCAGGACAAACTCACTGGATCACTGACCCGTTCAAACCACAATCTCCTGAGGAAAGTCTTTGCAGAGTTCCCCCTTTCCCCGGGATTGAACCAGAGTTTCTGGTCTCAGATCGCTGGAGATCAGACATACTCACCAAGGTTGCAGTTTGTGACCCTGCGGCTGTACTGACACCATGGGAAATTCCCGGGAAGCTTGAGCTTGAGATGGTCAATCCCCCGGCTCCCTGGAACCCTCCAAAAAAAGCCCTTCACTCCGACTTAGAGTTGGGGATTTTGGATGGTTCCAACCTTCTTGCCTGGATACTTGCCCAGGAAACATTAGACAGAAACATCCTAGTCTAACTCCTGGTTAACTGTATAACTGAACCCCTCACCAACCACTCAATCCCCTCTCCAACCCTCTAACTAACTCTCTGACCCCCAACTGCCTCCCCACTCCCTGATTCCTAAAGCCCTCTTCAATCCACTCAACTTTGAGAATCAAAGCAAACTGGAAACCACTGGCTGCGCCAGCATTTATTGCCCATCCCTCGTTGCCCTTGGAGGGCAGTTGAGAGTCAACCACATTGCTGTGGCTCTGGAGTCACATGTAGATCAGACCAGGTAAGGACGGCAGATTTCCTTCCCTAAAGGGCATTAGTGACCCAGATGGGTTTTTAACGACAATCGACAACGGTTTCATGGTCATCAGTAGATTCTTAATTTCAGATATTTTTTATTGAATTCAAATTCCACCATCTGCCATGGCGGGATTCGAACCCGGGTCCCCAGAACATTAGCTGGGTTTCTGGATTAATAGTTTAGCGATAATACCACTAGGCCATCACCTCCCACAGGATATGGCAACCAGTGTTTTTAAAAGGGGGCACAGCTCATTTTCCTCCTGGAGATTGGGCGCTACAGGGAAGTGGCCCGATGGGAGAGCGTTCCGCATTTCCGGAACGACACAGGCAGAAACGTGGAACAGAGTCTGATCTGGAAAACAAGGAGGAGTGGAAATCCCACGGTGAGTGCTTCTCGAAAGATTTGGGCCACTGTGAATATCGATTTAACTTTGCATCCTACATTATTCAACCTGATTCTTGCCCAAGGGAATCACATTTCCACAGTGTCAGCAGCTGAAGGAATGTTCCACTCTTCACCAGTTCCATTGATAGCTTTCCCCATTCAGGTCTTCATCGAGGCTCTAAACTCTTCAAATCTCCGAACTGACTGATACATTGTACAAACTCTCCATTAAACTATCACCAGCTTGAAGCCTCTCATCAGACCAGCTGTACTGGAGGAGGAACATCTGGAAACACTGCAGGTAAATGACAGCTTGAATCGCCCGGTCTACAAATCGAAAATCAGTGTGAGTGAGTGGCGGAGTGCTGGGAGAGAAAGGGAGGGTGAGAAGAATAGAGTGTGCAAAGTGAGTGAGGAGAGGTTATGGTACTTGGCAAGTGAGGGGTATGTGTGTAAGGATCAGAGAGAGGGAGTGTGTGAGGACACTGTGGAAAATGAGAGAAAGTGCGAAGAGGAGACAGGATGAGTGGGAGGGGGAGAAGGAGAGAGGTAGCAAGTGCGAGAGGTAGAGAGTGAGAGGGAGGCAGAGAGTAAGAGGGAGAGAATGAGAGAGGGAGAGAATGGGAGAGAGGGAGTGTGTAAGAGGGAGAATGAGAGAGGGAGAGAATGAGAGAGTGAGGAAGAGAGAGGGAGAGAATGAGAGAGGGAGAGAATGAGAGAGAAAGAGAGAGAGAGTAAGAGGGAGATTAAGAGAGGGAGAGAATGAGAGAGTGAGGAAGGGAGAGAGGGAGAGAATGAGAGAGGGAGAGAATGAAAGAGAGGGAGAGAGTAAGAAGGAGAGAGAGTAAGAGAAGGAGAGAATGGGAGAGTGAGGAAGAGAGACAGGGAGAGAACGAAAGAGGGAGAGAATGAGAGAATGAGAGAGGGAGATAAGTAAGAAGAGTGGAGTGTTGAAAGTGAAGGGAGGAGGGTGGATGAGGGACAGAGTGAGAAAAGAAAGAGTGGGTGCACAGGTAAGAGAGAGAGGGAGTATGTAAAGAGAGAGGAGAGAGAGAGTGTGTAAAGAGAGAGGAGAGAGGGAGTGTGTAAAGAGAGAGGAGAGAGGGAGTGTGTAAAGAGAGGGAGAGGTGATGGTGTGTGGAGAGAGAGAGGGATGAGAGAGGGAGTGCGTAAAGAGAGAGAGATGAGAGGGAGTGTGCAAAGAGAGAGGAGAGAGGGAGTGTGCAAAGAGAGAGGAGAGAGAGAGTGTGTAAAGAGAGAGGAGAGAGGGAGTGTGTAGAGAGGAGAGAGGGAGTGTGTAAAGAGAGGAGAGAGGGAGTGTGTAAAGAGAGAGGAGAGAGGGAGTGTGTAAAGGGAGGGGTTGAGGTAACAGCAGACCCAGTGGGGTGTCCAGGCCCCTGTGTCTTCATTTTAAATGGACAATATCGAAATGGACAATGTCAGTCTAAACAGCACGCCCAACATTTCAAAATGTGCTGCAGGGAATCCCTGAACCAAACTCACTGACCCATCGATACAATGCATTCGCTTGTCGGTAAGTGACAAGCTTTATTTCTGTGCTTTCGCAAAACAACTGTTTTCTCAATGGCTGAAACAGCTTCAGATATTAACATGGTGTTGGGGTCAAACATGGATCTCGAAAGAACTGAAGCTTCATTCCCTGATGCAGTGAAGTGAAAGCTATTGTCCAGAAATCCTGCTCCTGCCAGGAGCTGTGAGTGTGTTCGCTGTGAGGTTCTCACACCTCCCAGTTCCTTCACTGTGTGATCACCGCTTGTCTATAATTGCTTCATAGAACTGTCCTGTAGGCTCTCAGTGCTGCTCGGAGTTTGTGTTAGGGCAATCCAGCCTCTGGGACCCTCTGTATGTGAAATACTGGAGTCAGTCCACACAGGAGACAAGCTGTTCCAGTGAGCTAATATTTAAAATAGGACAATGCAGGAGAGGGGAGGGGGAAAGAATTGATAAAATAAACAGCAGACTTTGCAGAAAGGAGACAGCTACAAACGGTTAACTTGTTGGAGGGCACCCACTCACAAACATCTCCAGATTTCAGATGTTACGCTCAGCAGTTTGTCATGAGTTGTGTCAATGTGAAAGGATATGTAAGTTTAAGTTTATTTATTAGTGTCACAAGTAGGATTACATTAACACTGCAATGTAGTTACTGTGAAAATCCCCCAGCCACCCCCACTCCGGCGCCTGTTCGGGTACACTGAGGGAGAATTTAGCATGGCCAACGCACCTAACCCGCACATCTTTCGGACTGTGGGAGGAAACCCGAGAACCCGGCGGCACGGTGGCACAGTGGTTAGCGCTGCTGCCTCACAGCGCCAGGGACCTGGGTTCAATTCCTGGCTTGGGTCACTGTCTGTGTGGAGTTTGCACATTCTCCCCGTGTCTGTGTGGGTTTCCTCTGGGTGCTCCAGTTTCCTCCCACAGTCTGAAAGATGTGCTGGTTAGGGTGCATTGACCTGAACAGGCGCCGGGGTGTGGCAACTAGGGGAACTTCACAGTAACTTCATTGCAGTGTTAATTTAAGCCTTACTTGTGACTAATAAATAAACTTCACTTTTAAAAAAACCCGGAGGAAACCCACGCAGACACGGGAGAATGTGCAAACTCCACACAGGCAGTTATGCAAGCCAGGATTTGAACCCAGGTCCCTGGTGCACTGAGGCAACAGTGCTAACCACTGTGCAGCTGGAATACTGTGTGCAGTATTGGTCCCCTTATATGAGGAAGGATATATTGGCATTGGAGGGAGTGCAGAGAAGGTTCACCAGGTTGATACCGGAGATGAGGGGTTTGGATTATGAGGAGAGGCTGAGGAGATTGGGTTTGTACTCGTTGGAGTTTAGAAGGATGAGGGGGGATCTTATGGAGACTTATAAGATAATGCGGGGGCTGGATAGGGTGGAGGCGGAGAGATTCTTTCCACTTAGTAAGGAAGTTAAAACTAGAGGACACAGCCTCAAAATAAAGGGGGGTCGGTTTAAGACAGAGTTGAGGAGGAACTTCTTCTCCCAGAGGGTGGTGAATCTCTGGAATTCTCTGCCCACTGAGGTGGTGGAGGCTACCTCGCTGAATATGTTTAAAGCGCGGATGGATGGATTCCTGATCGGTAAGGGAATTAAGGGTTATGGGGATCAGGCGGGTAAGTGGTACTGATCCACGTCAGATCAGCCATGATCTTATTGAATGGCGGGGCAGGCTCGAGGGGCTAGATGGCCTACTCCTGCTCCTATTTCTTATGTTCTTATGTTCTTATGTTTCACCCTCTTCCTTCTGTCCTGATAAAGCCTCAATGCAGGTCACCCTGGTTCATGCTATGAGGTTCAATTCAGGGCCAGTTCCATATCCTGATATAGTTTATCTCAGTCCGCACTTTCTGTATGGCTGTGCACAACTGTGGAGCATGACCTGTGGAGCTGTCTGTCTGTCTCACATGGGCCATGATCAGTGTCATCGTGGAGGGGAGGTGGTGGCCTTGCAGTATTATCGCTCAACTATCAATCCAAAAACTCAGTTAATGTTCTGGGGACCTGGGTTCGAATCCCACCACGGCAGATGGTGGAATTTGAATTCAGTAAAAAAAATACCTGGAATTAAGAATCTACTGATGACCATGAAACCATTGTTGATTGTCAGAAAAACCCATCTGGGTCACTAATGTCCTTTCGGGAAGGAAATCTGCCGTCCTTACCCGGTCTGGCCTGCATGTGACTCCCAATTCACAGCTAACACCATATTCTGCACACTCGCCTTTCCTTCTTTATGAACGGTATGCTTTGTCTGTGCAGCGTGCAAGAAACAATACTTTTCACTTTATCCCAATACATGTGACAATAGTAAATCAAATCAACTCAATGTACATAGAACAGTACAGCACAGTACAGGCCCTTCGGCCCTCGATGTTGTGCTGAGCTTTGTCTGAAACCAAGATCAAGCTATCCCACTCCCTATCATCCTGGTGTGCTCCATGTGCCTATCCAATAACCGCTTAAATGTTCCTAAAGTGTCCGACTCCACTATCACTGCAGGCAGTCCATTCCACACCCCAACCACTCTCTGAGTAAAGAACCTACCTCGGACATCCCTCCTATATCTCCCACCATGAACCTTATAGTTATGCCCCATGGTAACAGCGACATCCACCCGAGGAAATAGTCTCTGAACGTCCACTCTATCCCCCTCATCATCTTATAAACCTC
The DNA here is from genome assembly GCF_964213995.1 of Mustelus asterias. Lineage (NCBI taxonomy): Eukaryota > Metazoa > Chordata > Chondrichthyes > Carcharhiniformes > Triakidae > Mustelus > Mustelus asterias. The sequence goes on from NC_135819.1 coordinate 17,708,587, forward strand.
TATTAAGTCTCCCCTCATCCTCCTCCACTCTAAAGAGAAAAGCCCTAGCTCCCTCAACCTTTCCTCATAAGACCTACCCTCCAAACCAGGCAGCATCCTGGTAAATCTCCTTTGCACTCTTTCCAGCGCTTCCACATCCTTCTTATAGTGAGGTGACCAGAACTGCACACAATATTCCAAATATGGTCTCAGCAAGGTCCTGTACAGTTGCAGCATAACCCCACGGCTCTTAAACTCCAACCCCCTGTTAATAAAAGCTAACACACTATAGGCCTTCTTCACAGCTCTATCCACTTGAGTGGCAACCTTCAGAGATCTATGTAGTTGACTCTAAGCTCCCCTTGGGCAAAAAATGCTGGCCAGCCAGTGACACCCATGTCCCATGAATGAGCAAAACAAGTAGTCAATTAGACCAAAAGAGAAAATGCTGGAAAATCCCAGCAGGTCTGGCAGCATCTGGAAGGAGGGAAAAGAGCTGACGTTTTGAGTCCAGACGACCCTCTGAACATCTGGACTCGAAACGTCAGCTCTTTTCTCTCCTTACAGATGCTGCCGGACCTGCTGAGATTTTCCAGCATTTTCTCTTTTGCTGGGTTTCAGATTCCAGCGTCCGCAGCAACTTGCTTTTATTAAGCAGTCAATTAAAAGTACTTTCTGCAGCGAGGGACAAAACATTCTGAGGAAAGGATGGACTCTGTTTCTCTCTACACAGATGCTGCCAGACCTGCTGGCCATTTCTTGCATTTTCTAGTTTTATTTTCCACATCCTATTTTGTTTCAGTTGGATGCAGAGATGGTGTCAATGGTTCAGTGGGATCAGTGTGAGCCTCTGTACATTCTCCTCAGGCTGCCTGTCTGTTTACATTGGCGTCATACTATCAAACACCCTGGGTGCTGAGCCACAGCTCAGTTGAGCTTTGGCCGAATGGCAGGAGTAGCCCCCGGCACTGAGGACAGAACCTTTGCACAGACGGAGAAGCTCTCTCCATTGGAGCTGCCAGAGGCTCGAGTCCAGAAGGCCCAGCCCCGAAACTGACCTCCACCTGGGGGCAGGTCATAAATTGTGCATCCCAGAGGCAGCTGTCCATAGTGTGCAGGTTAGACTGGTAGGCGCAGGTCTAAAACTTGTGGATTTGATTGGATAGCCAGGGTACCCCCTTGGGAAGGCATGGTACCCCTTGGATATGGCTGCAGGACACCTTTGGGAGAGGTAAGGCACCCCTTGAGAGTGGCAACGTACCTTTTGGGTGTAATAAAGTACCCTTTGGGAGAGGTCATATACCCTTTAAAAGCAATGGCTCTGAATTAAAAAGTATATAAACTTATTGGAATTGTCAAAGCTGTCAAAGAATTGTCAGAGCTCTCAAAACTCATTGGAACCATCAAAGCTGTCAAGGGGTTTAATTCTGCTGGGTTTTAAATTTTAAGAAAAGTGGTGTTTTAAACAAATTCAGTGCTTGATATTTCAATCTGTTGACATAAGCCTGAGGGTTATCATTATAGGATTTGTGCTACATAACTGATTTTACAACCTACATTATCACAGTGGGTGCCTTTTAAGGGATTATCCAGATGGTGTAGAAAAGAGATGTTTGTTTTCATAAGATGTTAGTTGAATGAATTCAAATGTATTGAATGGTATTTTATCAATGGGAGTAGATTTTTAAAATTGTGATATCATTAATGGGTACATAACTTTATTTTCTGTCACATGAGGCTTGACCAGGTTGGAGAGTAAATGGGTTGGCATGGAGAGGGTAAGGGCATGGGGTGGTGGTGGGGGCATTGTTTGGTTTGAGTTGGCACTAAGTTGACATAGGGGCATTGAAGGGCCACCCAGTGGAGGCATGGGTAGGCATTGGGAGCATGAGGGGATGGGGGGGGGGGGGTGGTACAAGGGGAAAGAGTGGCATTAGGGTCTGAAGTTTCATAACGTTTTGGGTAGAGCGGCTTAGGGTGACAGAGGGGATATGAGGGGCCATAGAGGATCGTTGGGAGCCATGGGCTGGCACGGGGGTCCTGGGGAGTGAGTGGATGTGAAGTTTTGATTTGATTTGATTGATTTATTATTGTCACATGTATTAGTATACAGTGAAAAGTATTGTTTCTTGCGCGCTATACAGACAAAGCATACCGTTCATAGAGAAGGAAATGAGAGAGTGCAGAATGTAGTGTTACAGTCATAGCTAGGGTGTAGAGAAAGATCAACTTAATGCAAGGAAGGTCCATTCAAAAGTCTGATGGCAGCAGGGAAGAAGCTGTTCTCGAGTCGGTTGGTACGTGACCTCAGACTTTTGTATCTTTTTCCAGATGGAAGAAGGTGGAAGAGAGAATGTCTGGGGTGTGTGGGGTCCTTAATTATGTTGGCTGCTTTGCCGAGACAGCGGGAAGTGTAGACAGAGTCAATGGATGGGAGGCTGATTTGCGTGATGGATTGGGCTACATTCACGACCTTTTGTAGTTTCTTGCGGTCTTGGGCAGAGCAGGAGCCCATACCAAGCTGTGATACAACTAGAAAGAATACTTTCTATGGTGCATCTGTAAAAGTTGGTGAGAGTCTTAGCTGACTTGCCAAATTTCCTTAATCTTCTGAGAAAGTGGAGGCGTTGGTGGGCTTTCTTAACTATAGTGTCAGCATGGGGCGACCAGGGCAGGTTGTTGGTGATCTGGACACCTAAAAACTTGAAGCTCTCGACCTTTTTTTTTGACAAAACACCAGAGTATACCAGGCTTTCCCCCCAGCTCTCCTCCACGCCCAGCAGCCTCCACCCCGGGATCGGGCCCGGCTTTTAGTCCAGAGTCCCCAGAACGACAATCCTCCCAACTTTCGGGTCTCTTTTTCCCGGGTCAGGTTTGTGGAGCCAGGAGGCGTCCGGTCTCTGTGCGACCGACTCGGGAGTGGAACTCCGGGACTGATAACAAGAAATATCTGAACCTTACTGTGAGGATGTGACAGACCCTGTTGCAGCAGAGAAATGCCGGAGGGTCTTGTTACTCAATCATCTGCTTGAGACAAGAACGGTCTCCCCAAACTCTTCACGTCCAGTCAATATTGTTTATTTATCTCCATCAAAATCAAACCCAATTGTCTAAACCACACGGCTCTCCGACCCAATCAGTGGGGCTGGATTGAATGGTTCCTGATGGAGTGAGGGAAGCTGGACAGAGAGTGGGTGGTCCGCCCACTCCCACTCACTCCCCACTACCTCAGCCCAGCGAATCAGGCTTCAGGTAGCCATTTAGCACCCCCTCCCCAGCGGGAAGACAGCCAATGAGGGGTCTCTATGCCCCGATAAGAAGTCTCGGCTGGGACATCGTGTGATCGAAGGGTTGGTGCTGTGAACAGGAAGTGGGTCATGGCAGGAAATCTAAAAGCCCCTTGCCCTCCCAATCTGTCTATTTTCCTCATTGTAACTTCATAAACGACGTCAGTGAGGCTGTCACCTCCCCTCCCCCACCCCAGCAGAATCCACAGCTGCATTCAGCCAGGGCCTCAGGGGGAGGCCTTGCCTTCCGCCCCTGTCGCCATAGCTGCCCTAAAGCCCTCCAAAACTGTCTGATGCCCGAAAAGTGCAGCAGGGCCAACGATAAGGTGTCACTGGCTCTTTCACAAGTAGTTTGTTGCTTGCCCATTTCAAGATGGCGGACTGGCGAGCTCTGGGGCCTGATGTGGCAGAGGGGCCTGTCAGCTGCTTTAACTGACTCTCACACACTCTCTTTCCAAAGGCAGCGGACATGGAGCTGGATGTTATCGGTGACCGTGTTCAGAAAAGCCGTTCTGAAGACCAAGCAGAGGAAGAGAAGGACAGGAGGGACAGCAAGCCAGGTACACAGTCACACACAGGCCCCTGGGAACCGGATCCCAGTCACTTCAAAACCCCATCATTAAATCATTAACGCCGGGACATTAACCATCAGCTCAATTAACAACAGGTCATGTTCCAGTTGTTTAGAAAACATTGCTGTTAAATATTGCCTCATGCTGTACCTAAAACTAGAACCAGAGGGCACAACCTAGGCTAAAGGGATGCTCCTTTAAAACAGAGATGAGGAGGAATTTCTTCAGCCAGAGAGTGGTGAATCTGTGGAACTCTTTGCCGCAGAAGGCTGTGGAGGCCGGGTCATTGAGTGTCTTGAAGACAGAGATAGATAGGTTCTTGATTAATAAGGGGATCAGGGGTTATGGGAAAAAGGCAGGAGAATGGGGATGAGAAAAATGCCATGATTGAATGGCGGAACAGATTTGATGGGCCGAGTGGCCTAATTCTGCTCCTATGTCTTATGGTCTTAAGGTGCTGTTTGTCTTCAGAGACCACCCTGTGCAGCTAAACAGTGAAGCAAAAAATTGAGAGGGTGGCATGGTGGCACAGTGGTTAACACTGCTGCCTCACAGCGCCGGGGACCCGAGTTCGATTCCTGGCTTGGGTCACTGTCTGTGCGAAGTTTGCACCTTCTCCTTGTCTCTGTGTGCGTTTCCTCTGGGTGCTCCGGTTTCCTCCCACAGTCCAAAGGTGTGTGGGTTAGCTGGATTGGCCGCTCTAAATTGCCCCTTAGTGTCAGGGGACACTAAATAAATGCATGGGTTTATGGGGATAGGGCCTGGGTGGGATTGTGGTCGGTGCAGACTCAATGGGCTGAATGGCCTCCTTCTTCACTGTAGGGTTCTATGACTATCTATGAGATTGGAAAATACATCACCCCACAACCCCATCCTTAGCCCACACCACACCCCAAGCTGGGGCCATAGCTTTAAGAACACAGAGAAATAAGGTACGGTGGTGGGAGGGTAATAACTAGACCCCCAATCCGATCCCCACTCACTCTCAAACCCTCCCATTAACAGATGGTGTTAATGACACACGGGGAAATAGAGTTTTGGAGTCAGAACCGGCTGTGTACGCATTGTGGTGGAGATCTTGCAAAAGACCATTGTTTTATTTTTGTCTCCATTTTTGATCCATCATATTGATGGCTTTTTGAACTCAATGGGCAATGGGTGGAGCCTTGGCTGGAGGTCAAAGGTCAGTGTGTCAAGGCCAGAGGGCAAAGGTCAGTGAGCAGGGGATGAAGGACACATTAAAATCATCTCCGTATCCCTCGAGATTTCACAAAAGTGTGTGACGTGGAATCACAGAATGGGTGCATCACAGGAGGAGACCATTTGGCCCATTGTGTCTGTGCTAGCTTAGTGCCACTTCCCTGACTGTGCCCTGTGCCCTGAAAGATTTTCCTCTTCAGATAACAATCCAAGTCTCTTTTGAAGGATATAAGGGACATATAGGCCCTGCTTTCAATGGCATGCCTGCCCCGAGGCTCACAGAACGACACTCTCCGTTGGCCTTGGGTGCAATCTTTCAATCGGGGACGGGGGTGCCGGTAAAATTCCAGCAATGGAGTCATAGAGAGTCATTGAGTAACAGAGGTTTACAACATGGAAACAGGCCCTTCGGCCCAACTTAGCCATGCTGTCCAGTTTTTATCGCTAAGTGGTGTGTGTTGGTTTGGGGTCCCAGAGGAAGCCCCCTTGATACCTGATCCAGGTGCCAGTACAAGCACCGTGATGTTCGACTGGTTCTGTTATCACAGAAAAGCCTAATCCCACCCACTACCTTTCAGAAGTCACTAGACCACGATCAGGAGACAGATCTTTGTTATTCCTGTTCTCTCGGAGAAAGTCTGAGGCAATTTGAACAACTTGACAAATCTGCAAACCATGCATCCCTGGTCTGTGTGGCTCTGCACCGGGTAAAGAGGATAACCCTATGCAGCAGGAGAACTGGCAATATAGGTTTCAAAGAATGAGCGGCAATCTCATTGAAACACACAAGTACTTAAAGGAACAGGCAGGGCCGGTGCGGGTTCGATGTTTCCTTTGGTTGGGGAGTCCAGAACCGAGGACACAATTTCAGAATAAGAAGGAAGACGATTAGGACCGAGATGAAGAGACGTTTCTTTACACAGAGGATTGTGAATCTTTACGTAGGTTTAAGATGCGAGGGGCAAGGTTTAAAGGAGATGTACGAGGCAAGCTTTTTACACAGAGGGTGGAGGGTGCCTGGAATTCGCTGCCGAGGGAGGTAGTGGAAGCAGATACGACAGTGACTTTTAAGGGGCATCTTGACAAATACATGAATAGGATGGGAATAGAGGGATATGGTCCCCGGAAGGGTTGGGGGTTTTAGTTCAGTCGGGCAGCATGATCGGTGCAGGCTTGGAGGGCCGAAGGGAACCAGGGAAATTGAGGGACTGGTCAAAAGGAAAAGAGAGGCGTATGTTAGGTCCAAGCAGCTAAAAACAGAGGGAGCTCTGGAGGAGTATAATGAAAGTAGGAAAATACTCAAACGGGGAATTAGAAGAGCAAAAAGGGGTCACGAAATGTTCTTGGCAGACAGGATTAAGGAGAATCCCAAGGCATTTTATTCATACGTTAGGAACAAAAGGGTTGTAAGGGAAAAAATCGGACCTCTCAGGGACAAAAGTGGGGACTTATGCTTGGAGCCCAAAGAGGTAGGGGAGATCCTAAATGAATACTTTGCGTCGGTATTCACTAAGGAGAGGGATGTGTTGACTGGGAGTGTCTCGGAGGGGAATGTTGAACCGTTGGAGAAAATCTCCATTACAAAGGAGGAAGTGTTAGGTTTGTTAGAGAATATAAAGACTGACAAATCCCCAGGGCCTGATGGAATCTATCCAAGGCTGCTCAGGGAGACGAGAGGTGAAATCGTTGGGCCTCTGACGCAAATCTTTGACTCGTCACTGGACACAGGTGAGGTCCCAGAGGATTGGAGGATAGCCAATGTGGTCCCGTTATTTAAGAAGGGTAGGAAGGATAACCCGGGTAATTATAGGCCGGTGAGCTTGACGTCCGTGGTGGGGAAGTTGTTGGAGAAGATTCTTAAAGATAGGATGTATGCGCATTTAGAAAGGAATAAACTCATTAACGATAGTCAACATGGTTTTGTGAGAGGGAGGTCATGCCTCACGAACCTGGTGGTGTTTTTTGAAGAAGTGACCAAAATGGTTGACGAAGGAAGGGCCGTGGATGTTGTCTATATGGACTTTAGTAAAGCGTTTGACAAAGTCCCTCATGGTAGGCTAGTGAAAAAGGTTGGATCCCATGGGATAAAGGGGGAGGTGGCTAGATGGGTGGAGAACTGGCTTGGTCATAGAAGACAGAGGGTGGTAGTGGAAGGGTCTTTTTCCGGCTGGAGGCCTGTGACTAGTGGTGTACCGCAGGGCTCTGTATTGGGACCTCTGCTGTTTGTGATTTATATAAATGATCTGGAAGAAGGAGTAACTGGGGTGATCAGTAAGTTTGCGGACGACACAAAACTGGCAGGACTTGCAGATAGTGAGGAACATTGTCAGAGGCTACAGAAGGATATAGATAGGCTGGAAATTTGGGCAAGGAAATGGCAGATGGAGTTCAATCCTGATAAATGCGAAGTGATGCATTTTGGTGGGAATAATGTAGGGAGGAGCTACACGATAAATGGAAGAACCATAAAGGGTGTAGAGACGCAGAGGGACCTGGGTGTGCAAGTCCACAGATCTTTGAAGGTGACGTCACAGGTGGAGAAGGTGGTGAAGAAGGCATATGGCATGCTTGCCTTTATAGGACGGGGCATAGAGTATAAAAGTTGGGGTCTGATGTTGCAGATGTATAGAACGTTGGTTCGGCCGCATTTGGAATACTGCGTCCAGTTCTGGTCGCCACACTACCAGAAGGACGTGGAGGCTTTGGAGAGAGTACAGAGGAGGTTTACCAGGATGTTGCCTGGTATGGAGGGGCTTGGTTATGAGGAGAGATTGGGGAAACTGGGGTTGTTCTCCTTGGAAAGACGGAGGATGAGGGGAGACTTAATAGAGGTGTATAAAATTATGAAAGGCATAGATAGGGTGAACGGTGGGAAGCTTTTCCCCGGGTCGGTGGTGACGTTCACGAGGGGTCATAGGTTCAAGGTGAAGGGGGGGAGGTTTAACACAGATATCAGAAGGACATATTTCACACAGAGGGTCGTGGGGGCCTGGAATGTGTTGCCGGGCAAGGTGGTGGAGGCGGACACACTGGGAACGTTTAAGACTTATCTAGACAGCTATATGAACGGAGTGGGAATGGAGGGATACAAAAGAGTGATCTAGTTTGGACCAGGGAGCGGCGCGGGCTAATTGTTCCTGGTTTCTCGTTTCAAGGCTTCATTCTACGATCATCTTGCTGGTGCCAGTACAGAGTGAGACTGCGGATAGTTGGGAACCTGTCTCGGGGGCAGGGGATTCATATGGTGTTCGTGGAAGTGGAAATGACTCGGGTTGGGAAGCATTTTCCGATCGGGGCCATTGTGATCTCCTGGACTCGTTTTGATCGCCTCAGGGGGTCGGAGAGGAATTTCCCAGATTTATTTTTCCCCATATTGGCCCTGGGGTTTTTCACTCTGGGTTTTCGCCTCTCCCTGGAGATCACATGGTCTGGAATGGGGGGGTGGGGGTAAGTTAATAGGTTGTAATGAACAAAGCATCGTAGCTGTGAGGGACAGCTCGGTGGATAGGATATTGGTATGTAGATAGGCTGGAAAATTGGGCGGGGATCCTGGATTCAGGATTCAATCCTGGACCGGGGAGCGGCGCGGGCTTGGAGGGCCGAAGGGCCTGTTCCTGTGCTGTATTGTTCTTTGTTCTTGTTCTTTGTTCTTTGTTCCTGTGCTGTAATTTTCTTTGTTCTTTGTTTGGAATTCTCTACCCCAGAGGGATGTGGAGGCTCAGTTATTGAGCATATTGAAGGTAAGGATTGATAAATTTCTGATTCACAATAAGGTGAACAATTACATGGATAGTGTGGGGAAAAGTGACCGATCAGCCATGATTGTACTGAATGGAGGAGCAGGCTCGATGGGCTGAATGGCCTACTCCCGCTCCTATGCTCCTGTGCTCATTTAACACACGCCATCCTTACCTTGGACCTCATTGCTGTTCCTTCACTGTCGCTGGGTCAAAACCCTCGAACTCCCTTCCTAACAGCACTGGTGTGGTGTACACCATGTGGGTGTACCTTCACCACATGAACTGCAGCGAATCAAGAAGGCGGCTCCCCACCACCGTCTCAAGTAGGGACGGGCAATAAATGCGGGGCCAAGCCAGTGACATCCCATGAAAGAATAAATAAAACATTGTTAACATCATTGGAATGAAATCGACAGATGGTTCAAGCTCCGCAGAGGCCCAAGAGATTTCGAAAAGATCTCGGCAATCTCAGCATTGCTAATTTTCCCTCACACTTTGCAGGATCTGCCGACCAAACTTCAGCCCATGCCCGAGGAAAGCGCCATCCTCTGATTGTCCACCTTCTCCTGGCTCTCTCCATTCTGCTGTCATCCGGAATTCTCATCGCTGGAGTCATACTCTGTAAGTTTTGCGGCAGTTAATATTGGAAACTCTTCAAGAGCTAGATTTTCTGGAGTGGTGTGTGACCCGTCAGTAAGAACCTTCTCCTCAACCCTCCAACTCAAACACTAATTTCCCTGCATGACTCACTGGGAGGTGTGTGCTGAGGACGGGACAGCAAGGGTCTGGGAAATTCATGGACTTGACTGAACACTGGGGCCAACCATCTATCTCTCTAACCAATGAGCTTTCACCAATAAGTGGCATGGTGGCACAGTGGTTAGCACTGCTGCCTCACAGCGTCAGGGACCCAGGTTCGATTCCTGGCTCGGGTCACTGTCTGTGTGGAGTTTGCACATTCTCCCCATGTCTGTGTGGGTTTCCTCCTGGTGCTCCGGTTTCCTCCCACACTCCAAAGATGTGCGGGTTAAGTGGGATTGGCCATGCTGAATTGCCCCTTAGTGTCAGGGGGCAATTTATCATGCCCAATCCACCTAATTAGTTTGAAGCGGGGTCACAGATATTTCCAAAGATTTTTTTGGAATGGGTTCAGAAACCTTTCTTTTTTTCCATGGGGGCTATACTTACAGGCGCATCTCCAGCGGATTCTCTTTGCCAGGTACCCATTTGTCGTGACCTATTCTAAACCCCATCAATGTGACATCACATTGTTGGGGGGCGGGGGGGGGGAGTCCTAATGTTGGGGGTGGGGAGGGCAGGGAGGGGGAATGATTCATTGGGGGAACCTGCTAATGAATATGTTCATGTATGATAATGTGGTTCCGAATCTTCCATCGTGGAACCCCATTTTTTACTGGTGAGTTGCGGGGACAGTCGGAGTGGGAAATCCAAAAACTGTTTGGGGGCTACTGTTGAATTCTTTTTGCCCCATTAGCTTCCTTGCCTGCCAAAAAAAGGGGCAGAGAATTCCAGACTATTGGCAGGAATTACCCATCTTGCCCACCACAGGAATCATGTTCTCCCTGGAAAGATGGAGGAAGAGGGGAGACTTAATAGAGGTGTATAAAATTATGAAAGGCATAGATAGGGTGAACGGTGGGAAGCTTTTCCCCAGGTCGGTGGTGACGTTCACGAGGGGCCATAGGTTCAAGGTGAGGCGGGGGAGGCTTAACACAGATATCAGAAGGACATATTTTACACAGAGGGTGGTGGGGGTCTGGAATGCGCTGCCGGGCGAGGTGGTGGAGGCGGACACACTGGGAACGTTTAAGACTTATCTAGATAGCCATATGAATGGAGTGGGAATGGAAGGATACAAAAGAATGGTCTAGTTTGGACCAGGGAGCGGCACGGGCTTGGAGGGCCGAAGGGCCTGTTCCTGTGCTGTATTGTTCTTTGTTCTTTGTTCATAGTGGGGCGGGACACAGACCATGCAAGGTCCGTTGACCTAGGGCAGACTTTTCAGGTCTTGGGGTGAACTCAGCCAGAAAAATCACACCATATATGTTTCTTTACTTCTACGATTTCATCTGTGAGATGCAAGTATTGACTCACCCTCAGATTGGTTGCTTCAATATAATTAATTCCAATCGCAAACTTTTATGAATTTAAATATAAAGTTTTTTTATTATTCCTCCCTTGCGATGGAAGTTTATTAATGCAACATCTCACTTCCGTGATCCACACACACTGTCACTTACACAAAATTCAGCTACAGATGTGAAAAATTACAATGAGAACTTGGGGTTATTTCAATCTCTTTAATAGCAGGTTTGTTGTTTCTCAGATGAGTTGATGTTTTGGCTGGAGTAAAGCTCTTGAAATGCAGGGGGAATTCTTGGGGAGTTTTGAGATTTCTTGCGGTTGAATTTCCAGGATGTTGGTTCTCAGTTGAAGTTGGAACATGTTGGAGAGAGTCTTCTTTCTACTTTCAAGGTATGGCTGTCTATTACCCTGGCTGTGTACCAACTTGCGACAGTGATTCCCCTTGTCTGCGCAAAACATTTGAGTTAACATTGAGACCGGCTGGGAAGGCAGTGGGACTGGAATGGACAAGTGTCTGTCCTTGTAAACCCTGCCCACCTACATGGTGGGAGGAGTTTAAACTGGGGTCAAAGGCGTCTACTGAGGTTTCTCTAAGATGGGTTTTGAAATCGTTCTCTTCTTTCTCATTTCAGTTACACAGATGTTCCATGAAATGAAAAACTCACAGCTGGAGCTTTCTCAGCTGAAGGGGAGCAGTAAGTGTGGAGTACCAATCAGAAGAATCTCTGTTTCTCTATTTGAATGTATGTCCATTATTTGGAAGGTCTGGCAGTCAAACGTGAGATAATCAGCTCCCTGGGTTTCCCAGGTGTAGCCTTGAATCATACAACATATTGACAGAAGGAGGCCATTCAGCCCATCCTGTCTCTGTCAGCCGACAAGGAGCTCTTGGTCCATAATCTTCTTGGTTGCGGCACTTCCAATGCGCCTCCTTATTTTTAAATGTTATTAAGATTTTTGCCTCTCTGAGTGACCACTCTCTTTCCCTTGAATCCCCTCTGAGCCTCTTACCATTGACTCTATAATGATGCCCATTGTTTATGGTCCCTCAGTCAAGAGGGACAGAACAGATGACCATCAGACCATAAGGTATAGCAGCAGAATTAGGCCATTCGGCCCATCGAATCTGCTCCGCCATTCAATCATGGCTGATACGTTTCTCAACCCCACTCTCCCGCTTTTCCCCCATAACCTTTGATCCCCTTACCAATCAAGAACCTATCTATCTCTGTCTTAAATACACTCAATGACCTGGTCTCCACAGCCTTCTGTGGCAATGAATTCTACACATCCACCACCCTCTGGCTGAAGAAAATCTTCCTTATCTCAGTTCTAAAGGGTCATCCCTTTGCTCTGAGACTGTCCTCCCATCCGAGTCTCTCATATTAATGGAAACACACCCACGTCCACTCTATCCAGGCCTTTCAGTATTCTGTAAGTTTCAATGAGATCCCCTCTCATCCTTCTAAACTCCAGAGTACAGACGCAGAGTCCTCAAATGCTCCTCGTATGTCAAGCTTTTTATTCCCGGGATCATTCTCATGAACCTCCCTCCAGGGCCAACACATCCTTCCTTAGGTACGGGGCCCAAAATCGCTCACAATATTCCAAATGTGGTCCCTCACCATTCTTGTTTCCACAATGTAAAGATATTTGTCAAAGGCTTTTAATATTTGATCAAATCTGGTTGAGGATTCATCAATGCACTGCTTTAGGATGACTTCATCATCAAATTCAGCAAATATATATAAAAATTATTTAATTCGGGCTTCCTCTGATTTCCTACTTAGACTTGGGACACAATGTAACATTCTCCTGCTGGCGGGTTTGTAGGTGATTGGGAGGATGGGGGTGGGTGGGTCGAGCAGGTGAATATAAAATTTCTCGCTAGGCTTTCTGCCTTCTGGTGTCCTCAGAATCATCCAATACCCTCTGGGAGAAACTTGTCATTTCTCCACACCTCCCGTTTCCCTATTCGGGCCAGGGATTGGGTCTCCTGAGGACAAGTTACTACTCTTCATGCTCCAAGGAGTGATGGTGGAGATTGGGAGATGGAATGAGTGGAGGCTGTTGAGGATCCAGGCTGGGCGAACAGCCCAATATGGCAAGGTTAGTTTTTAGATGTTTGACCATAGAATCAACGACTCATAGAACCCTACAGTGCAGAAGGAGGCCATTCAGCCCATTGAGTCTGCACTGACCACAATCCCACCCAGAACCTATTCCCATAACCCCAATGCATTTACCCTAGCTAGTCCCCCTGATGCTAAGGGGAAATTTACCATGGCCAATCCACCAAAACTGCATATCTTTGGACTGTGGGATGAAGCCGGAGCACCCGGAGGAAACTCACGCAGACACGGGGAGAACGTGCAAACTCCACACAGACTGTGACCCTAGCCGGGAATCGGTTGCATCTAATCATCTGACAAGGTCACCGAGGTGGGGATGGGATCCAGGAAATTTCCCACCTCTTCCCGAATGGGATAGTAGGACAGCGGTGATGGGGGCGGGGGAGATAGGTTCCAAGGAAGTCTCTCTACAATGCCAAACAAGAGTTGGAGAGTGCTGGCTTCCACTAACTCTAACACAGCCAGGGCTGGGGGATGCCAGAGATGGTTAGATCATCCAAGATAACTCCCCTATTGCACCAACAATGAGGCTGTAACGAGGTGTGATCCAATAAAGTTTACTCACTCATTTTTTTCTTCCCATTCTAGTGGCCCAGATGTTTACTGAGATAAGAAATTCCAAATCCGATTTCAAAATGGATCGTTCACAGATGAGAAACAAAAGTAAGTTTCAGGTCGCAAAAAATTCCAAAACTCCTAAACTTAAGCCTGAAAATAAATGTCTAATTTTCCTTCAACTTTTTATTTTGCTTATAAAAGCCATTTCCTTTCACATCATCTGGTGACATCTTTTCATATCCCCTTTAACCCTTCAATTCCTCAGTATTCTTTCTGAATTTCCCATAATCTTCCACAATCCCAATGTTTATTTCTCCTGTTTGAGTGTCCGCCCAGTTTTGACCTGTGTTCTAATCATTGACATTTCGCTCTGTCCAACACACATGAGTTTTCTCTTTTGCAACTATTATATATTTAAAAGGGCTGCCCCTTAGTGTGCTAGGATGCGTAGGTTAGAGGGATTCGTGGGGTAAATATGTGGGGTTATGGGGATAGAGTTGCAGGTTGTTCACAAAATTATAGAATCCCTACAGTGCAGAAGCAGGCCATTCAGCCCATCAGGTCTGCACTGACAACAAGGCCCAGGCCCTATCCCCATCACCCCACATATTTACCCCACTAATCCCTCTAACCGACACACCTTGGGACATTAACGGGCAATTTAGCACGGCCAATCACCCTAACCCGCACATCTTTGGACTGTGGGAGGAAACCGGAGCACCCGGAGGAAACCCACGCAGACACGGGGAGAATGTGCAAACACAGACAGTGACCCAAGGCAGGAATCGAACCCGGGTCCCTGGCGTTGTGAGGCAGCGGTGCTGACCACTGTGCCACCGTGCCACCAGCTGATGGCATGGTTTGATGGCGATGCCATTAGGGTGTTGCTACAGGCTGTTGTTTCACTTTCAGTTTGTATTCTGTTCAGTGCAGGGGAACATCTCTTTCAATAAAGCCAGTTATGTACTATTGTGAATCTATGTGTTCAAACAAAGTTTATTTATTGGTGTCACAAGTAGGCTTACATTAACACCGCAATGAAGTTTTCTTTCTGTGTAAAATCCACAGCTTCTCACATAGTTAGGACAACCCATCGACCTGTTAGCTAATATTTCTGTTTGTTCTGTCACTTCCTTCAGCTTCTTTCTGTATCTCTCACTCTCTTTAACTCTACACTATTCTGATCCACCGATTTACCAGCTGATGTGGTGGTTCTCAATTCTTAATTATTCTCCCGCCAATTGCCTGCTCCGTCTATTAGTACAAAAACATGTTAACCATCAGTTCCCTCCGAAAACGTTACATTTACCTACGCTTTCTGTTGTATATTTGCCTCATTTCACCTCCCCGATAAAGCAGGGTGCCTATCACGATGATACAATCCCTGTAGAGATTGATAATTTTTAAAAAGAGATTTGAATTCCCCGTAACCAACTCACCGGGTCACATGACGAAATGTTCAGATTTTAAGATTTTTACTGTAACAAAGGGGTGGCCCAGTGGTTAGCTCTGCTGCCTCACAACTCCAGGGGACCTGGGTTCGATACCCGGCTTGGGTCACTGTCTGTGCGGAGTTTGCACGTTCTCCCCGTGTCTGTGTGGGTTTCCTCCGGGTGCTCCGGTTTCCTCCCACTCTCCAAAGATGTGCGGGTTAGGTTGATTGGCCATGCTAAATTGCCCCTTAGTGTCCCGGGATGCGTAGGTTCAAGGGATTAGCAGGGTGGCGGGGATAGGGCCTGGGTGGGATTGTTTCCAGTGCAGACTCGATGGGCAGAATCAAAACCACCACCGACTAAACTGTGTTTGGCAACTAAAAAACTGAACACAGAAAAGGTATTTTTCCTTAACTTCTCAGCACAAGAGTAAAACCCTACCCTTTATTAGCCAGGAAATTGTATTGGGGAAATTGCTAGGATGAAAACCTGGTAAGTCCCCAGGACCTGATGCCCTGCATCCCAGAGTTCTCAAGGAAGTGGCCCTAGAAACAGTGGATCCATTGGTGATCATTTTCCAGCATTCTATAGACTCTGGAAGAATTCCAGTGGATTGGAGGGTAGCTAATGTTTTCCCACTTTTTAAAAAAAGAGGGAGAGAGAAAACCAGGAATTATAAACCAGTTACCCTGACATCGGTGGTAGGGAAAATGCTGGAGTCAATTATCAAGGATGCAATAACTGAGCATTTGGAAAGCATTGACGGGATTGGTCCGAGTCAGCATGGATTCACTGAAGGGAAATCGTGCTTGATAAATCTTCAGGAATCTTTTGAGGATGTGATCAGTAGAGTGGACAAGGGTGAACCAGTGGATGTTGTGTATCTGGATTTTCAAAAGATTTTTGACAAGGTCTCACACAAGAGACTAGTGAGCAAACTTAGAGCTCATGGTATTGGGGGTAATGTATTGATGTGGATAGAGAACTGGGTGGCAGACAGGAAGCAGAGAGTGGGAATAAACGGGTCCTTTTCAGAGTGGCAGGCAGTGACTAGTGGGGACCGCAGGGTTCAGTGCTGGGACCCCAGCTATTCACAATGTACATTAATGATTTGGATGAAGGAATTGAATGCAATATCTCCAAATTTGTAGACAACACCAAGCTGGGTGGCAGTGTGTGCTGTGGGGAGGATGCTGAGAGGCTGCAGGGTGACTTGGACAGGCTGGCTGAGTGGGCAAAGACTTGGTAAATGTGGATTAATGTTATCCACTTTGGTATCAAAAACAGGAAGGAAGACAATTATCTGAATGGTGGCAGTTTAGGAAAAAGGGAAGTGCAACGTGACCTGGGTGTCATGGTGGAACAGTCGCTGAAGGTTGGCATGCAGGGGCAGCAGGCGGTGAGGAAAGCTAATGACATGCTGGCCTTCATAGCAAGAGGATTTGAGTATAGGAGTAAGGGTGCCTTGCTGCAGTTATACAGGGCCTTGGTGAGGCCACACCTTGAGTATTGTGTGTAGTTTTAGTCTCCTTGTCTGAGGAAGGACATCCTTGCTATTGAGGGAGTCTAGCAAAGATTCACCAGACTGATTCCTAGAATGGCAGGTCTGACATATGAAGAGAGACTGGATAGACTGGGCTTGTACTCACTGGAATTTAGAAACATATAAAACCCTGATGGGACTGGACAGGCTCGATGCGGGAAGAAAGTTCCCGATGTTGGGGAAGTGCAGAACTAGGAGTCACAGTCTTAGAATAAGGGGTAAGCCATTCAGGGTTGAGATGAGGAGGAACTTCTTCACTCAGAGAGTTGTGAACCTGTGGAATTCTCTACTACAGAAAGCTGTTGGGGCCACTTTGTTAGATATGTTTAAGAGGGAGCTGTGGCCCTTCTGGCTGAAGGGGTCAAGGGGTATGGAGAGAAAGTGAGAGTGGGATACTGAAAGTGCATGACCAGCCATGATCGTATTGAATGGTGGAGCAGGCTTGAAGGGCCGAATGGCCTCCTCCTGCTATGTTTCTATGCTTTCTATGTTTCTAAATGGCAGCGGGGGCAGAGACTTTGAATATTTTTAAGGCAGAGCGAGATAGATTCTTGATGAACGGGGGGGGGGGGGGGGGGGGGGGCGGGGGGGGGGGTGAAAGGTTATCAGGGGGTGAGCGGGAATGTGGGGCTGAGGTTCCAGTCAGATCAGCAATGAGCTTATTGAATGGGAGAGCATGCTGGAGGGGCCGAGTGGCCTTCTGCTCTTTGTGTATATGTTCTTTTGTAAATCTTTTTGTTTCCATTTCAGTTACGCAGATGTTCAGTGAAATAAGCAGCGCTCAGGCTGATTTCAAGACTGATCTGTCAAAGATGAAGATTAACAGTAAGTGTGGGCACACAGTGTGTAACTGGCAAAGTCTCTGCACCTTCTCTCCTGCCCAGGGAGACTCTAATGTCCTTTCCAAACTGAAGATGATCAGGGGACCATCTCCTCCAAACAGCGAGGTGCCTGAAGGGTTAATAATGATGTTGGAAAATATAAACCTCAGCGTGACCTCCAGCTGTCACATTGCGCCATACACAGAGACAAAACTCTGTCCTCATCCGCAATGAAGCACCACAGGAGACACACCCTACTGCTCTCACTCATCAATTTAAAATTGACCACGGATGTGAAACTGGGCAGGATTTTCAACTAAGTGGAATTAAGGTCATTTTCTCTCATAGAGACATCAAAACACGGAAACATAGAAGATAGGAGCAGGAGGAGGCCATTCGGCCCTTCGATCCTGTTCCACCATTCATTATGGTCATGACTGATCGTCCAACTCAAGAGCCTCATCCCACTTTACCCAATGTCCTTAGATCCCATTCACCCCAAGCTACATCTAACTCCTTCTCAAAAACGTACAGGACTTGGAATTTTATGAGACTTTTTTCGAAGTGTCCAGCTAGCGTGAAAACAGGAAAGTTCCTAATCTGGTTTTTTAGCAAGTTTTCACTCCCAATCTCACAAATTTATAGGCAAGACTGTTTCTCGCCACTAGAGGCAGTGGGCGGGGCTTAACATACCAGGCAGCCTGCGCCTCAGGTCTGAGCCACAAACTGTGCATACGCAAACAAAAGCTAAACAACAGAAGCTTTCCAGATAGAACACCTCCCCCTCCCCACCCAGGCTAGGTACAGCCTCCTCCTCCCCTCCCACGGACATCAGGGCCCCCCTAACATTACCAACCCCTTTACCCCCCCCACTCCTTCAGCAACACACACTCCCCACATTTCCCCCAGCCCCCCAGAATGGCAACACAGGCCCCCCCATACATACACACACACACACACACACACACACAAAAACACACACACACACACACACACAGACACATACATACATATACACGCACACACACAAACACACGCACACACATACACGCACACACAAACACACGCACACACACATATACACACACACACACACGCATACATACAGTACATACACACACACGCGCACACAACACACATACACACACACGCGCACATGCACAGACACATACACACACACACACACACACAAACCCCATGCAGTAATGACCACAGTCAGTGCTGCTAGGCAGCTCCTGAGGCTGTAGCACTGCCATTTCAGAGAGTTTCCAGCCCATCCCCCACCACCAACCGTGCTTGCTGCTGCCAGCACGAGGACCTAGAGTCAGCGCTAAGGTCTGAAGACAGTGCTAAGAGGCTGAAATCGGGCCCGTGAGCAATAACAGCCCCCCCCCCCCCCCCCCACACCCCCACACACTTGGAGGCCCCCCCGACCCGAAATGCAACATGGCTGCCACAAAACAACCCCCTCTGAGCAGCACGGAGCGGTTTGAAAGCTGAAACTTACTTCCTCGCTCACGCTCTCTGCTCAAGAGCCTGAATGTGATTTTTATAGACGAGGTGTTTTCCTGATGGATCCGGCTGCAGTGAATGAGGTGGTTAAGGCGGGTGAGCTGGGATGATTGGGAGTGAAGTTCACTCATTACATTGTGATGAATGCAAAAAAATGCAAATTGAGATTTTGTCCGTTTTGGATCCCAATCGTGCCTATTTCTTTTTGGCAATATGGGAACGGGCACAAAAACGGGCACCATTCTCGCTCGTCAGATCACTCCCAATTTTCTGACATTTTCCCATGTAAACACGGCCACAATGAAGTCGTAAAATTCTGCCCACAATGTTTTGGCCTCAACTACTTCCTGTGGTAGTGAATTCCACAGGCTCACCACTCTCTGGATGGAGAAATGTCTCCTCATCTCCGTCCTAAATGGTCTCCCCCGAATCCTCAGACTGTGACTCCTGGTTCTGGATTCCCCCCATCATCAGGACTATCCTCCCTGTATCTACCCTGTCTAGTCCTGTTTATGCGGATTCAGGACAATCAACAATAAAAGATGTCCTACACCCTATCCAATGAAAGTAGAGAAAGTTTGTGTCATATTGACTCTCACCCTATCACCCACAAGCCATGGTAACTCTTGTAGAAACCTCTTAAATACATTGATGGAGGAAAGATACATTTAGCCCTGCATCCTTAGCTCAGTCAGAAGATTGGCTTAATGTCCCACTCCAGGACGTGAGTGCAGAACCCTGGCAGAAATGCCCAGAGCTGTCCCCAGGGAGCTGGAGGCACCACTCTTCACACATAACAGGCAAACAGGAACTATCCTTTGGTATAATTTGAAGAGGAACAGAAGAATGGGTGGCACGGTGGTTAACACTGCTGCCTCACAGCGTCAGGGACCCAGATTCAATTCCCGGCTTGGGTCACTGTCTGTGTGGAGTTTACACGTTCTCCCCGTGTCTGCGTGGGGTTCCTCCGGGTGCTCCGGTTTCCTCCCACACTCCAAAGGTGTGCGGGTTAGGTGGATTGGCCGTGCTAAATTGACACTGGTGTCAGTGGGACTAGCTAGGGTAAATATGTGTGGTTACGGGGATAGGTGCTGGGTGGGATTGTGGTTGGTGCAGACTCAATGGGCCGAATGGCCTCCTTCTGCACTGTAGGGATTCTATGAAGAGTTCGACCTGGCCAAAGTTTATCCGTTCAAATAGCATTACCAAAAACAGATGAACTGTTCGCTCATCTGGCGATGGGATCTTGCTGTGCACATGTTGGCAGCCATGTTTGTCGACATGACAACAATGACTGCACTCCATTGTGGGTGATGTGCTTGTTGTTGACCCTGATGGTGTGAAGGATGCTACGTCAGTGTAGATTCTTCCTTTCTAAAGCTTTATTCCCATTTCAGTTGCCCTGAGCTTCAACGATTTAAAGAACGCGCAGGCTGATTGCAAGACGGAGCTTTCGCAGACGAGGCGAGACGGTACGTGTCCAGCAGCAACTTTGCGTTCAGATAGCCAGGGCTCTGCGCACTGCGGGGAGGAGGAGCTCAGGGACTAGACTGACGAGCTCCAGGGAAAATCACACAACGGGCCTCAACTCTCACCTCTGAACCTGAAACGTATTGGTTCGCCCCCTACTCCAGACACTTCATCAAAATTGAAGTCCAATGCAGTACCACGGGAGTGCTGTTCTGCCAAAGGTGCCGTCTTTCACCTGAGATTTTAAACCAAGGTCTAGACTGCCCTGTCCGGTAGATATAAAAGATGGTCCACTTTGAAGAAGGATGGGGAGTTATCCCGAGTGTCATGGCCAATACTTATCCCCCACTCACAAAGATTATCTGGGCATTGTCACATTGCTGTTTGTGGGAGCTTGCTGTGCATAAATTGGCTGCTTTCTTTTCTACATGCTTCTCAAGTGTCTGATTGGCTGTAGAGTGTTTTGTGGTAAGGAAAAGTGTTATATAAACACTGGTCTTGTTATCCACAGAGCAATGGAGAGGAAAATTAACCCAAAAGAAAAATCAAAGAAGGTCAGGCAGCATTTGTGAGGAAGAATTTTTGCTGTTGACCTTCCAGACCTATGACCTTTCTGACTTATGACTTTCTGACTTATGACCTTTCTGACCTATGACCTTTCTGAC
Organism: Mustelus asterias; assembly: GCF_964213995.1. Taxonomy (NCBI): domain Eukaryota; kingdom Metazoa; phylum Chordata; class Chondrichthyes; order Carcharhiniformes; family Triakidae; genus Mustelus; species Mustelus asterias. The sequence continues at coordinate 17,729,605 of NC_135819.1, forward strand.
CTATGACCTTTCATCAGTATGTCACAGAAGACAGCGTATCAGGAAGAAGGGAATCAGGGATAGAGGGAAATAAGGAATGATCTATTACTGAGTGAAAGGCCAGGAGGTGATTAAATGGCAAAAGTGGTTTTTAGGACCAGATCAGAAACTCCGAGGAATATTATAAAGTTAGACTAGACCTCAACTATTTTTTTTAAATTTTGGCATCAGTGTGAGGATAAGATGTTTCACTCCAGGTGTGATTCTACTGACACACTAGGAAGTTTTTATCAGAACAAACATCATTTCAACATTACGGTTTAAATATAACAAATGAACTAGCTCAATTTTACCAATTGAAATACTTAAACAAGACAGGGTACAATTCATAACTGCTAACCTTCTTTACCCACTGCCCCTGCTCTACCCTTATCCACACAGGTGGGTCTTTGAAAAGATCCGGCTCTGCCTTATCATCCAGCCCGTGCCTACACTGTGCACTCTCCTTAAGCTCCTCGACTTCTCTCGGGATTATTTTCACTGCCTCAACTAATCCTACTGGTTGAGCCTCTTTTACCACTTCCTTTTTCCCAGTGCCTCTCTTAAGCCGCCAGCACTGCGCCTGTATGTGATTCTATGATTCTATCCACACAGCAGCATTCAAAAGACTTGTAACCCACAAGCACCACAAACAACAATCCCAATACAAATCCGAATATCTGGAACTGACAATGTTCCATTGGCACCTGACTCCTAATTTCACTTCCGAATTTAAAGATGGCAAAATCACCCAGTAGATTAGCACCAACCTATTCACCCGCCATAATGTGCTATAAACCACTGCTGCCTCACAGTGCCAGGGACCCGGGTTCGATTCCCTTGGGTCACTGTCTGTGTGGAGTCTGCACATTCTCCCCATGTCTGCGTGGGTTTCCTCCGGGTGCTCCGGTTTCCTCCCACAATCTGAAAGATGTGCTGGTTAGGGTGCATTGGCCGTGCTAAATTCTCCCTCAGTGTATCCGAACATGCGCCGGAGTGTGGCGACTAGGGGATTTTCACAGTAACTCCATTGCAGTGTTAATGAAAGCCTACTTGTGACACTAATAAATAAACAAACTAAACTATATCTATCGCAAACAGAAAAAAATTGAGGGATCACTATTTTCTCATTATAAATTGAATCTAACCACACTTACAAATTCCCAGCATGGAGCAGATAATAAGAGAGGAACATACCACAAGGGCTGGGAATTTGAAATATAAACAGTAAACGCTGGAAATACTCATGAAGCCAGGCACCATCTACGGGGAGAGAAAGGGAACCAATTCTTCCGGTCCATGACCTGCTCTCATTCTGATGAAGAGTCAATGACCTCTGTTTCTCTCCGCACAGTTGCTGCCAGACCGATTGAGCATTTCCAACACTTCCTGATTTTATTGGGACAAAAACAACCCCCTTCCCAACCTCCTCACCCTCCTCACTGCCTCTCGTGAACCGAAACTCAACATCAGCTGCCTGAGATCCGGGTTGGCCAGGATCCATGAATTTCCAAAAACAACTTAGACACGAAGGAAATACAAAGTACCGGCTCAGCAAAAGAAATCAGTGTCAAAGATTTGATTTGATTTGATTTATTATTGTCACATGTATTAACATACAGTGAAAAGTATTGTTTCTTGCGCGCTATACAGACAAAGCATATCGTTCATAGAGAAGGAAAGGAGAGAGTGCAGAATGTGGTGTTACAGTCATAGCTAGGGTGTAGAGAAAGATCAACTTAATGCAAGGTAGGTCCATTCAGAAGTCTAATGACAGCAGGGAAGAAGCTGTTCTTGAGTCGGTTGGTACGTGACCTCAGACTTTTGTATCTTTTTCCCGACAGAAGAAGGTGGAAGAGAGAATGTCCGGGGTGCGTGGGGTCCTTAATTATGCTGGCTGCCTTTTCGAGGCAGCAGGAAGTCTAGACAGTGTCAATGGATGGGAGGCTGGTTTGCGTGATGGATTGGGCTACATTCACAACCTCTTGTAGTTCCTTGCGGTCTTGGGCAGAGCAGGAGCCATACCAAGCTGTGATACAATCAGAAAGAATGCTTTCTATGGTGCAGCTATAGACGTTGGTGAGAGTCGTAGCTGACATGCCAAATTTCCAAATTAATGCCAAAGCAATAAATTGATCATTTTAAAAAAGGAGTAATTAATAAAAGTGACCGTATAGTTGTCTGCCAGTACAGAACTTGAGTATTGCCGAATATTTAGACATGAACAAAGAAAATTACAGCACAGGAACAGGCCCTCCAGCCCTCCAGGCCTGCACCAACCATGCTGCCCGACTGAACTAAAACCCCCTATCCTTCCAGGGACCATATCCCTCTATTCCCATCCTATTCATGTATTTGTCAAGATGCCCCTTAAAAGTCACTATCTTATCTGCTTCCACTACCTCCCCCGGCAACGAGTTCCAGGCACCCACCCTCTGTGTAAAAACCGTGCTATCAAAGCTTTTCAGCTTGTACACATCAGGGTAGCTGTCACGAAATTACTAACAACAATTTATACTGCATGGGGAGAGAATACTGATTAGTTGGCAAGTGACTTTGAAAGCATATGACTCTTTTACCATTGATACTCAGAAGAGACCATTAAAAACTTGCCAAGAAGCAGAGCTAACTAATAAAACCTTTGTCTGCCTTTTCGATTACAAAGCAGAGTCAGGAGCAGACCATCAACTCGGGGGGAGGGCAGGTCAGGAAGGGGAGGGCCACAAAGCACAGACAGCATCATTGAAGAAGGACATGTGGGGAAGCCTGGGACCTTGAGGAGGCGAACCCAATCTTGCACTCAACTTCTAACCAAGTCTGAAGAAGAGTGAGGCAAGGCCTAAGCAGAGCGGTCCATGGGGTGAGCGAGAGGGGAGGTTCTGGGGAAGCTGGGGCAATCCTCCCCAGGCAATGTTGCTCTGAAGCAGCCTGTCAATGGTGATTGGTTTCTTTGGACACTGACCATCACGATTGACAGGTCACTCAGCCAATCATCCCTGCCCTCTCTGGAGCATGGGCCTGGCGTTTCACACTTTTTGCAGTCCCTTCTTCCCCAGCTGGACTGAGATACTCAGTATCAACATTGGACATTCTGGGAGTAGGGGCAGGGCCAGGCAAGGCAGTGAGTTTCTCTGCAAAGTGACCATTCCAGTTGAATTCTAGGCCTCACTCTCTCAGGAGTCTAAATTTCATTAAATTATGGAGCTTCAGGAAGTTTTTCACACAATGGGCCCGATTTTACCATCGCATTGCGCCCGTTTTCAGGTGCAAAAATTTGGTAAAGTCGGGCATGAGGCAAGTAGCATGATCCGCGCCTGTCTCCGCGCCGGTTCCCCCTTTACCAAGGCCCCAAAATGGCCACGATCAGGACCGTGCCCGAAACGGGTGTGATGGCCATTTGAATGCATTTGCATGCGTTTAAATTGACTTAATGGGCTGCACGCCCAACGTTACCAGCACTTCCCCCTTTACCACCGCGTTCGCCCATCCAGAATCGGCACGGAACAGACATGCTCCACAAAAGTCCGATTCAGGCACTCCAGTTAGTGAGGAGGTTAAGTGCCGAGCGTCCGACAGTTCTCTGCTTGAGATCGGCGGGGGTGGGGAAGGGGAGTCCGCTGCCACTCTGCGTGTGATCAGTGAGGGGGGGAGGGGGGTCTGCTGCCACTCTGCGTGTGATCAGTGAGGGAGAAAGAGGTCCGCTGCCACTCTGCCTGTGATCAGTGGGGGGGGGAAGGGGGGTCTGCTGCCACTCTGCCTGTGATCAGTGGGGGGGAAGGGGGTCAACTGCTACTCTGCCTGTGATCAGTGAGGGGGAAGTGGGGGAGGTTCTGGGTGGTGGAGGGGGTGGGGGAATAAAGGGGGTCAGTAATATTATGGGGGTGGGGGCAATGTTTGTGGGGGCCAGAGGAAGGCATTATCCGGCCCGGGAGGGATGTGGCAGGGGAGCGTTATTCTACCAATTTTTTTTCTGCGCGTGCACAGTTGGAGGCGCCGATCGGAGCTGCAGGGTTTCGGGCGCGTTAAGCCCCGCCCACAGGCTTGTGTAGCGCGATTCGGAATCGCTGATATTACTTCAGGCAGAGTGCGTATGGGGGCACCTGAGAACGGGTCTAAAAGTCGGATCTGAAACACTCCCAGATTCAAGTCCGCCCAGCGGTAAATGGTAAAATAGCGTCCAGTGTGTGACCTGCTCCCAGTATAGTACACACCGATTCGCCCTCGCGAGTGCTGCAAACACACGGAGATGTGGTCATCCCAGCGTGGAACTAACAATACGGGGCCAGTAGTCCGCAGGCTTGGACCAAATGCTCTGCAGACATGAGTTCAAATCCACCACAGCATCCTGGGCTGGGGGAGGAATTTAAAATTCAATTAATGCATCTGGAATTGAAAATAATAATGTGAAATTATCGAATTAAAAATAAACAAATCTGATTGCTTCAAAAAAATGTGTTGTCCTTATCCTGCCCAGTCCCCACATCTGACTCAATCTCCAGCAGTCACGTGAACCCGCCCAGTTCAAGGCCACTTCTGTCCATGTCCCAAAGCTTTACTCGTGACACTCACATCACAAGAATAAATATTTGAGATAAACAGGAAGCTGGGCTGCACCCAGGTCAGGTCAGTGCATCTGACATGGAAATATTGAACCTAGCAGCAGGGAGGAGGCCATTCGGCCCTTCAAGCTGGCTGCACCATTCAATATGACCATGGCTGATCCTCGATCTCAAAGCCCATATCCCCGCTTTCTCCCCCAGATCCCTTGATGCCATTAAAATCTAAAAACATAATCCATCTCTTTCTTGAATATAGGCTGGAATCCTCTGATGTCACGGCTCCCAGTGAGAATGGAGAATTTGGCACTCAGCCAAATCTCCGTTCATTGTATCGGGATTGGAGAATTCCCAGTAGCGAGGGAGTTTGGAGAATTCCAGCCATTTTGGGGACTTGGCCTCCACATCCTTCTGTGGTAGAGAATTCCGCAGCTTCACTACGCTTTGAGTGAAGAAATTCCTCTTCATCTCAGTCCTAAGTGGTCTACCCCGTATCCGGAGACTGTGTCCGCTGGATGTAGACTTCCCCCACCAGGGGAAACATCCTCCCTGAATCGAGTCTGTCCGGCCCTGTTAGAGTTTGTACATTTCAACCAAATCTCCTCTCATCTTTCTAAACTCCAGTGAATACAGGTCCAATTGAACCAATCTCTCCTCCTAGGACAGTCCCACCAACCCCAATGACAATCTGGTGAACCTTCGCTGCGCTTCCTCTATGGCAAGTATATCCTTTCTTAGGTAAGGATACTAAAACTGCACATGATACTCCAAGTGTGGTCTCCCCAAGGCCCTTTATAACTGCAGTAAGATATCCATACTTCCAAACTCTATGATCTATGATCTATTAGAGGTTTGTCTTACAAAGAGAGATTGGGGCAGTTTAGACCTATATTCCCTGGAGTTTAGGAGAATGAGAAGATATCTATTTGAGGTGTACAAGATGATAAGGGGGATTGACAAAATAGACGTGGAGAGGATATTTCCTCTTGTGGGGCAATCTAGAACAAGAGGTCATAGTTTAAAAAAAAGGGGCAGCACGGTGGTACAATGGTTAGCACTGTTGCCTCACAGTGCCAGGGACCTGGGTTCGATTCCCAGCCTGGGTCACTGTCTGTGTGGAGTTTGCACATTCTCCCCGTGTCTGCGTGGGTTTTCTTCGGGTGCTCCGGTTTCCTCCCACAGTCCAAAGATGTGCGGGTTAGGTTGATCGGCCATGCTAAATTGACCCTTAGTTCAGGGGGATTAGCAGGCTAAATATGTGAGGTTATGGGGATAGGATGGGATTGTTGTCAGTGCAGTCACGATGGGCTGAATGGCCTCCTTCTGTACTGTAGGGATTCTATGATCTATGATCTATTCTATGAACTCAAATCCTCTTGCAATGAAGATCAACATGCCGTCATCACTCCTTCCATTCATACAGCCAATACCCTCATTTCCTAGTTCCATCACTGATGATCACTACTGAGACTCAACCATACCTAGATTCTTTACTGGAGAAACCACATTCCAACAGAGATATTGGCCAGAATTTTGCCGGCACGTCCACCCGAGGCTCGTAAGGTCGAGCCCGAGGCCGACGGGGATTGCCGTTCTGCGAGCCTCGCCCGCCCAGATTTCGGGGCAGCTGTGCCGATAAAAACAGAGCCATTGTCTCAAAATCACAAATTTGATAGAATTTTTTGAGGAGGTAACTAAGTGTGTTGATGAAGGTAGGGCAGTTGATGTCATATACATGGATTTTAGTAAGGCGTTTGATAAGGTCCCCCATGGTCGGCTTATGATGAAAGTGAGGAGGTGTGGGATAGAGGGAAAGTTGGCCGATTGGATAGGTAACTGGCTGTCTGACCGAAGACAGAGGGTGGTGGTCGATGGAAAATTTTCGGATTGGAGGCAGGTTGCTAGCGGTGTGCCGCAGGGATCGGTGCTTGGTCCTCTGCTCTTTGTGATTTTTATTAATGACTTAGAGGAGGGGGCTGAAGGGTGGATCAGTAAATTTGCTGATGACACCAAGATTGGTGGAGTAGTGGATGAGGTGGAGGGCTGTTGTAGGCTGCAAAGAGACATAGATAGGATGCAAAGCTGGGCTGAAAAATGGCAAATGGAGTTTAACCCTGATAAATGTGAGGTGATTCATTTTGGTAGGACAAATTTAAATGTGGATTACAGGGTCAAAGGTAGGGTTCTGAAGACTGTGGAGGAACAGAGAGATCTTGGGGTCCATATCCACAGATCTCTAAAGGTTGCCAGTCAAGTGGATAGAGCTGTGAAGAAGGCCTATAGTGTGTTAGCTTTTATTAACAGGGGGTTGGAGTTTAAGAGCCGTGGGGTTATGCTGCAACTGTACAGGACCTTGGTGAGACCACATTTGGAATATTGTGTGCAGTTCTGGTCACCTCACTATAGGAAGGATGTGGAAGCGCTGGAAGGAGTGCAGAGGAGATTTACCAGGATGCTGCCTGGTTTGGAGGGTAGGTCATATGAGGAAAGGTTGAGGGAGCTAGGGCTGTTCTCTCTGGAGCGGAGGAGGCTGAGGGGAGACTTAATCGAGGTGTATAAAATGATGAAGGGGATAGATAGAGTGAACGTTCAAAGATTATTTCCTCGGGTGGATGGAGCTATTACAAGGGGGCATAACTATAGGATTCGTGGTGGGAGATACAGGACGGATATCAGAGGTAGGTTCTTTACGCAGAGAGTGGTTGGGGTGTGGAATGGACTGCCTGCAGTGATAGTGGAGTCAGACACTTTAGAAACATTTAAGCGGTTATTGGATAGGCACATGGAGCACACCAGGATGATAGGGAGTGGGATAGCTTGATCTTGGTTTCAGATAAAGCTCGGCACAACATCGTGGGCCGAAGGGCCTGTTCTGTGCTGTACTGTTCTATGTTCTATGTTCTACATAGAATGTAGTACAAATAATCTCAGGTCAAAATCTGACCAGATTTCGTAATCTTCAATGTACCTGACCTCCTGGCTACAACCTAACGCAAACTCATTCTAACACGGGACAGGAAATTTCCCCCCAAAGAAAGCAGGGAAAGTCTCTGTGCTGGACTGCGAGTTAACACTTTGCTTTTATTTCAGTGATACAGAAGTTGGGTGAAATCAGTGCCTCACAGGCTGTTTTCCAGACAGACCTGTCACAGTTGGACAGTAAAGGTGAGTGGTGTGTGAATTATCCGTATCTCCCACTCAGTCTGCATATCTTGCAAATTAGCAGCAGGAATGTGTGATGAGGGCTGGAATGAAACCTGGGAAGGTGGTGGAATTTGGGGTGTGGGGGAGTAATGGATGCGACTCACATATGAGGCAATTCCTTGATCATTTTTCTGCAGATCCCTCTCAACTGAATGTATCTGTGCCCAGACTACAGGCCTCATCCCTCAGGTAAAACAACAAGTGTCCAATTATCGTACTGCTTTCAAGATCTTCCACATAATACAAGCAGATTTCCAGATCCACGGGGTACCTGGAGTTAGTAGGCGTGAATTAGAAGCAGCAGTAAGAACTGGGACTGTTCTCCTTGGAGACGGGAAGGTTGATAGAGATGCCTAAAATCATGGTGTGTCTAGACAGAACTGAGACAGGGAGAAACTGTTTCCATTAGCTGAAGGGCCGCCAACCAGAGGGCGGCAATATAAGATGATTGGCAAAACAGTCAATGGTGATATGGGGAAGAAGTTTTATTTTTACACGGTGAGAGTGCACTGTGTGAGAGTGTGGTGGAGACAGCTTTAATCACAGCTTTCCAAAGGGAATTGGATCATTATCTGAGGTGGAACAGTGATGAACACTGCTGCCTCACTGCGCCAGGGACCCAGGTTGAATCCCAGCCTTGAGTGACAGTGCGGACTCTGCACATTCTCCCTGTGTCTGCCTGGGTTTCCTCCGGGTGCTCCGGTTTCCTCCCACACTCCAAAGATGTGCAGGTTAGGTGGATTGGCCTTGCTAAATGCAGGGCAGATGGGTATAGAGTCTGGGTAAGATGCTCTTTCAGAGAGTCGGTGCAGACTCGATGGGCCGAATGGCTCCGTTCTGCACTGTGGGAACATCTCATCTGCTCCTGCTGAATTGCCCTTCTCATATTTCCGTTTGATCAATTTTTAACCCATTCTGTATCTCAACTACCTCTTGCTCAATGACGATGGCATCTTCCTCTTTCTGGGGAAAGTCAGAGGAAGAGCGCTGATGTAACCCCTCACCCATGCTGCCCGCCTTCGTGAAAATTGCCTTTTCTGTCCCGCATCAGCCCCACCCCCGTATTACCCTTTAATCACACAGAGAACACACTTGGGAGCCATACGGAGAGGCGGTGGCACAGCGTTATTGTCACTCGGCTAATAATCCAGCGACCCAGGTGCGGCACATGGTTGTACAGTGGTTAGCACTGCTACCTCACAGCGTCAGGGACCCGGGTTCAATTCCGGCCTTGGGTCGCTGTCTGTGCGGAGTCTGCGCAGGTATGGTGGGCCGAAGGGCCTGTTCCTGTGCTGTACTGCTGCTGGGAGAAGTTTCATGATCAAACACATTCATTCCAGATCAGTGAATGTGCCTTAATGTGACATCTCTTACCCACTACACCACCAAACTCTCACCACAGCCTCACCACTCACCCATCAGACACCCGGGACTCAACCTTAACGTTCAAATACTCCACCTCACCCTCACACACCTTCCTAAGATGCCTGCCTCACCTCACCCTCTCAATGGCCCGAGGGAACAAAGAACAGTACAGCACAGGAACAGGCCCTTCGGCCCTCCAAGCCTGCGCCGATCACATTGTCCTATCTAGACCAACCACTTATATCCCTCTATTCCCCGTCTGTTCATGTGTCTATCCAGAGAATGTCGCTAACGTATCTGCTTCAACCACCTCACTTGTCAGTGCATTCCAGGCCCCCACCACCCTCTGTGTAAAAAACTTACCCCACACATCTCCACTGAACCTTTCCCCCCTTATCTTGAACTTGTGCCCCCTTGTAATTGTCATTTCTGCCCCTGGGAAAAACTTCCAACTGTTCACCCTATCCACACCCCTCATAATTTTATAAACTTCTATCAGGTCGCCCCTCAGCCTCCACCTTTCCAGGGAGAACAATCCAGCTTATTCAATCTCTCCTCATTGCTAATACCCTCCATACCAGGCAACATCCTGGTAAACCTTTTCTGTACTCCCTCCAAAGCCCCCACATCCTTCAGGCAGTGTGGTGACCAGAATTGGACACAGTATTCCAAGTGTGGCCTAACCAGCGTTTTATACAACTGTAACATAATTTGCCAACTTTTACACTCGATGCTCCCACTGATGAAGGTAAACATGCCATACACTTTCTTCACTGGGATTTGAAAATTGGAATTGGTGCAAACATTAAAATCCAGTAAAATCCGACATAATGCTATCATGAACCTGATGTCAACATAATTTCCCACAATGCACTCGGCAGGTGGGTTGGCAGCATGGCGGCCATTTTAAGAAAAACCATTAATGGACAATTGAGTTCCTTGAATATTATGCTGCCCAACCATTAATGGACAATTGAGTTCCTTGAATATTATGCTGCCCACATACACATAATACGGTTGGCATGAGCAGGTGGGTAACTAGTTGTTCACCATTGAAGTGTAAAAGCAGGAAGGATAAGGGGTGCATCCTTTGCGGGGGTAGCCCCTCAGCCCACCCACTCCCCAGATGTGACACCCCATCCTTTATGTCTCCCCACCACCCCCTCCCCCCCAGGCCTGGCCTCCAAAACCCGTCCCCCACCCCCTCACCCCTCCTTATGGTGTCCAAAACTTCCCTGCTCCGAAAGCCTGGGGCCTACCTCGGGCCAGACACATCGATGTTCACCATGGGGATCCCTGCAGTCCCAGAAATGCCCACCGCTGTGCGGTGGCACTGCTGAGACTGCCGGAGCTGCCAGCTAATCAGATTGGAGTGGGAGTCGCGCTCCCTGCGTGTTTACGTCCCCGGCAGTATCGCTGTGGGCTCGGCCTGTTTTTAAAATCAGTAGCTTTGTGATTGAATTTTTCAAAGTGGGGGTGAGTAATAAGCCCCCCCCCCCCTCTTTCCCATCCACCCCACCATCGCCATCGCAGCCTCTGTGGTAAAATTCATCCCCATGTATCTCCAGCAATGAGATAATGTTGCAGCTATATAGGATCCTGGTCAGACTCCACTTGGAGTACTGTGCTCAGTTCTGGTCACCTCATTCATTACAAGAAGGATGTGGAAGCCATAGAAAGGGTGCAGAGGAGATTTACAAGGATGTTGCCTGGGTTGGGGAGCATGCCTTATGAGGATAGGTTGAGTGAGCTCGGCCTTTTCTCCTTGGAGAGACGAAGGATGAGGGGTGACCTGATAGAGGTGTACAAGATGTTGAGAGGTATTGATCGAGTGGACAGTCTCCTAGGGCTGAAATGGTTGCCACAAGAGGACACAGGTTGAAGGTGCTGGGGAGTAGGTACAGAGGAGATGTCAGGGGTAAGTTTTTCACCCAGAGGGTGGTGGGTGCGTGGAATGGGCTGCCAGCAATGGTGGTGGAGGCGGATTCGATAGGGTCTTTTAAGAGACTTTTAGATAAGTACATGGAACTTAGTAAGATAGAGGGTTATAGGTAAGCCTAGTAATCGCTAAGATAGGGACATGTTCAGCACAACTTTGTGGGCTGAAGGGCCTGTATTTTGCTGTAGTTTTTCTATGTTCTATTCATCTACAACAAGCAGATCCCCAAGCAGCCAACATGACAATCACTAACACTCTGCCCCCTCCCTCACTGGCAGCACTCGCTTGTCACAACAGGAGGAAACAGGAACCAGCAGGAGATGGGCACACCCTCACCCCCTGAAACCACAGAGTCATAGAGAATCATAGAATCATTACGGCGCAGAAGGAGGCCATTCGGCCCATCGAATCTGCACTGACCACAATCCCACCCAGGCTCTATCTCCATAACGCCACATATTTACCCTGCTAAGCCCCCTGACACTAGGGTCAATTTAGCATGGCCTATCAACCTATCCAGCGCATCTTTGGATTGTGGGAGGAAACCGGAGCACCCAGAGGAAACCCACGCAGACACGGGGAGAACGTGCAGACTCCACACAGACAGTGGCCCAAGGCCGGAATTGAACCCGGGTCGCTGGCACTGTGAGGCAGCAGTGCTAACCACTGTGCCACCATGCTGCCCCAAACCAATAGCGGAGATGGCACTGCACATAGTGGGGCCCAGTTACAACAGAGTCCATACCATCCGATATTGCTATCACCTGCCCAGTCACAGCAGCCCCGCAGGGTGAGGGAGAGAGAGAGAGAAACCGTACCACTGGGGAGACACCGTCACTGAACCTGACACTCACAGCCACCATGTAAGATATATGTTGTGTGAGAACTCTGGAGTTCACGTCTCGAGTCAGACTGTCTCCAGGTCTGTTCCAGAGCCTGAATCTAGTTCCATAGCCAAAGAGTGTAATTTTTTTCATTTGTTCATGTGGGTGTCGCTGGCTGGGCCAAGCATTTATTGTCTATCCCTATTTGCCCCATGAGAAGGTGGTGGTGAGCTGCCTTCTTGAACCGCTGCAGTCCCCGTGGAGTCAATACACCCACAGTGCCGCTAGGGAGGGAGTTACAGGATTTAAACCCGGAGACAGTGAGGGAATGTCCGATACATTTCCAAGTCAAGATCATGAGAGAACCTCCAGGTGGTGGGTGTTCCCATTGGTCTGCTGTCCTTGTCCTTCTAGATGGAAGAGGCGTGGGTTTGGAAGGTGCTGCTTAAGGAGCCTTGGTGAGTTGCTGCAGTGCATCTTGTCACTGTACACCAGTGGTGGAGGGAGTGGATGTTTGTGGATGGGGTGCCAATCAAGCGGGGCTGCTTTGTCCTGGATGGTGTCGAGCTTCTTGAGTGTTGTTGGAGCTGCACCCATCCAGGCAAGTGGGGAGTATTCCATCACACTCCTGACTTGTCTTTTGTAGATGGTGGACAGGCTTTGGGGAGTCAGGAGGTGAGTTACTCGCCGCAGGATTCCCAGCCTCTGATCTGCAGTTGTAGCCACAGTATTTATATGGCTAGTCCAGTTCAGTTTCTGGTCAACCCCCAGGATGTTGCGAGTGGGGGATTCAGTGATGGTGATGTCACTGAATGTCAAGGGGCGATGATTAGATTCTCTCTTGGTGGAGATGGTCATTGCCTGGCACCTATGTGGTGTGGTTTTGAAAAAAAAGGGCGGCATGGACAAGTTGGGCCGAACGGCCTGTTTCCACGCTGTAAACCTCTATGACTCTATGGCTGGAGACTGGCACCTGAGATGCTGGGGACCACTGGAGGAGGTCGAGATGGATCATCCACTCGACACTTCTGGCTGAAGATTGCTGCGAATACTTCAGCCTTATCTTTTGCACTGATGCGCTGGGCTCCTCCATCATTGAGTTTGTTCTGAGGCTGGGCCGGATGGACTCGGTGTTCTTTAGTTTCGGTGGTTGAGGGGGCGATTCTTTTTCTTGGGGAATCTGGAAGAGGGGGCATAACAACAAAACCAACAACAACTTACGTTTGGATAGCTCCCCAAGCACAGTGCATCCTGGGAGAATTTCGCTCAAAATTTTACAAATGAAATCAGCAAGCAATTGGTCACAGGGGATAGTGGCGGAAAGGCTGTGGGTGCTGAGGGTGGTGGGGGGTGGGAATGGTGAAGGGGTGGGGGAGGGGGCGGTAGGGGATGGGGGAAGGGGCTGGGATAGCGAGGGGGGTGGGGGAGGGGGTGGCGAGGGGATGGGGGAGGAGGTGGGGATGGTGAGGAGGTGAGGGAGGGGGTGAGGATGGCGAGTGGGTGGGGTAGGGGGGAGGATGGTGAGATGGTGAGGGAGCGGGGAGAGGATGATAGGTGATGAGGGGGAGGTAGTGGGGGTGGTGAGGAGGTGAGGGGGGGAGGGGGTGTGGATGGTGAGGGGGTGGGGGAGGGGGCGAGGATGGTGAGGTGAGGGAGAGGGTGAGGATGGTGAGTGGGGTGGGGGAGGGGGTGGGGATGGTGAGGGGGTGGGGGAGGGGATGGCGAGGGGGTTGGGATGGTGAGGAGGTGAGGGAGGGTGTGGGGGTGGTGAGGGGATGGGGAGGGGGAGGGGGTGGGGGTGGTGAGGGGGGTAAGGGAGGGGGGTGGGGGAGGGGGTGGGGGAGGGGGTGGGGTGGTGATGGGGTGGGGTGGGGATGGCGAGGGGGTGGGGATGGTGAGGAGGTGAGGGAGGGTGTGGGGATGGTGAGGGGATGGGGAGGGGGGAGGAGGTGGGGGTGGTGAGGGGGATGGTGAGGGGGGTGAGGGAGGGTGGTGGGGGAGGGGGGGGGAGGTGGGTGGGGTGGGAGGGGGGGGGGTGGGGTGGTGATGAGGGGGAGAGAGGGGGGTGGAGGGGTGGGAGGGGGGTGTGGGGGTGGGGGGTGATGGGGGAGGATGGGTGGGGGAGGGGGGGGTGAGGTGGAGTGGGGGTGGGGGCAGGGGTGGTGAGGGGGGGGTGAGGTGGAGTGGGGGAGGGGGCAGGGGTGGTGGCAGGGGTGGTGAGGGGTGGGTGAGGTGGAGTGGGGGTGGGGGAGGGGTGGTGAGGGGGGGGTGAGGTGGAGTGGGGGAGGGGGCAGGGGTGGTGAGGGGGGGGTGAGGTGGAGTGGGGGAGAGGGTAGCTAATAGAAACATCCCAATTTTCAAGGCTGAATATATTGGTGAATAGGGTACAGATTACATCACAGAACGGTGGAACGTTCTCGAGGGGCCGAATGGCCTCCTCTGCTTTCAATAACCCCGCGGTGAATGAACGGTGAACCTTCGATGATGAGAAATCTCGGTACGTGACCAGTGTATTGGATCTTTCGCCACAGAGGTTGCCTCAGGGTCGAAAGCAAATCCCAAGTTTCAGTTGCAGGAAGGTGGGAGGAAACGAGAAGCTGGATCACTGAACCGAGGTCTCAACTTTCACAGCTGAAGAGCAGTAAGGGTTAGTATTCCTCACAGAAATCTCCATATCTCCGTCCAGCGCTGCTCTGTGTTACAGAGGGAAAGCAAACGGCAGAATATCTGATGCTTTTCTTCAGCACAATCCAAAGGCACGACTGAGCGATAACTGGGCAGCCATTAACCTCCTGCCACTGTGTGCAGGAGATAGTGAACAGGGAGGTAGAGACAACGCGACGATACTGGGAACCGCTGTGTCTTACGCTGCTGGACAGGGCACAGTTATGGGTGACAATCATTCAGAAATTCCTGGAGACCCTCCCAGGGGCAAACCTGGAGAGAAATCACCGGGATCATCGACAGCCCACCTTGTGACCCAAAGTTCCTGCCTGAGGGTCAGTGGACTTTTCAATGGTCTGTCAAGTTCTCCGACCCATCGTAACAATTCCCATAGAATCATAGAATCCCCGCAGTGCAGAAGAGGCCATTCAGCCCATCGAAGCTGCATCAACTCTCCAAGAGAGTGTCTTACCCAGGACCAGACCCCAGCCTATCCCCGTAACCCCATACATTTACCATGGACAATCCACCTAACCTGCACATCTTTGGACTGTGGGAGGAAACCGGAGCACCCGGAGGAAACCCACGCAGACACGGGGAGAACGTGCAGACTCCACGCAGACAGTGACCCGAGCCAGGAATCGGACCCAGGTCCCTGGCGCTGTGAAGCAGCAGTGCTAACCACTGTGCCACCCACTGTGCCACCCACTGTGCCACCCACTGTGCCACCCACTGTGCCACCCACTGTGCCACCCACTGTGCCACCCACTGTGCCACCATGCTGCCCATCAATTTATCTCCCCCCCACCCCCGCTACCATAGATCTTCTTTAAAAAAAATTATTTTAAGCTTTAATTTGTTAGTCAGAAAAATGTTAAGATGTGAGAAGCAGTTGTGTGAGCGGACAGGACTGTCGACAGCTGGAATGAAAGCTCAGCGTTAAACAGGTGATCTGCAGCCCACTGTGCGCCCCCTCCCCACTGCGTCTCCCCCCCCCCCCCCCCCAGCGTACTGTGGGTGACTGAACTGTTTTATACTGTGACCCAATTCCCCCCCTGTTTGATAAGCAAACAGAGAGTTCTTTGAATACTCAGCAGCTCAGACTGCAAACATGAGAGAGAAACAGAATGTAACGTTTCAGGTTGTGATTGTGGAGTGGTATTATGGTTAGACTGGTAACCCAGAGATCCAGGGTCATGCTCTGGATTCCAATCCCACCACGGCAAACGGTGACATTTGAATTGAGTAAATATCCGGAATTAAGAATCTACTGATGACCGTGAAACCATTGTCGATTGTGGGAAAAACCCATCTGGGTCACTAATGTCCCTTTAGGGAAGGAAATCTGCCGTCCTTACCCGGTCTGGCCTACATGTGACTCCAGAGCCACAGCAATGTGGTTGACTCTTAAAAGTACCCTCTGAAATGGCCTAGCAATCATTCAGGATTGTGACTGAGTCAGAAGCTAAAGTTTATTTATTAGTGTCACAAGTCAGCTTCCATTAACACTGCAATGAAGTTACTGTGAAAATCCCCGAGTCACCACACTCAGGCGCCTGTTTGGGTACACTGAGGGACTATTTAGCATAGCCAATGCACCCTAACCAGCACGTCTTTCGGACTGTGGGAGGAAACCGGAGCACCCGGAGGAAACCCATGGAGACATGGGGAGAATGTGCAAACTCCACACAGACAGTGATCCGAGCCAGGAATCGAACCCGGGTCCCTGGCGCTATGAAGCGGCAGTGCTAACCACTGTGCCACCCTGCCGCCCCTGTGTTACCGTGCCACCCCCTGTGCTACCGTGCCACCCCCTGTGTTACCGTGCCACCCCCTGTGCTACCGTGCCACCCCCTGTGCTACCGTGCCACCCCCTGTGTTACCGTGCCACCCCCTGTGCTACCGTGCTGCCCCCTGTGCCTCCCTGCCGCCCCCTGTGCCACCGTGCTGCCCAGGTTCGAGTCCCACCCAGGATCTGATGGCCGAGGACGGTGCGTTCATATTGCAGCCAAACAGGTTAGATATCAATCCGTAAAACCCCTCCAAACACGCCAATGGCTGGCGGAGCGAGCGGGAGAGGAAATTCTGGTCAGGAATTGGAGTCTCTATCATAGCTTCACACCACAACATGTATGTAAAACTGCTTGTTACCACAGCAACTGGGGCTCCTTGCAGGAGGGTGGAGGCAGGTAGCTAGACGGTGTGTGTGTGAATCAGATCCGTACCCGTGGGGTTTGACCCGAGTTCTGGATCGGGTCCTACACGGTGGAGGTTACAGCACTGTGGGCTGGATCTGTCCACTGGCAGGGACTGCGAAGAAAGCTGTTTGATGTTTCAAAACCCGACTGCTCCGCAAAACCCTCCGCGATCTGCTGAGGCACCTGAGCTGTTCTCGGGGGAGAGATGTGAGCTGATTCTTGGCTTCCATTTCAGTTACACAGGTGCTCAGCGAGGTGGGCAGTTCGCAGGATGGTGTCAAGGTGGAAATGGTACAGATGAAGGCTAACAGTGAGTAGTACCAGCCGGGAAGATTGTGTGTGTCTGTCTGTGAGACGAGCTAGATCCAGAGAGTCAAGGCAATACAGTGTGGCTTTGCACCACCTACAGGCTGCTGCTCAGACCAAGACAAGCTGTAGAGAGCAGGAAGAGGCTCCTGGATGCAGTTCTGGTCGCAGATTGGAACTCCTGCCTACTCCATAACATGGACTAACTCCACCTCAAATCCATGTGTAACTGGAGTGCTCACACTGTCGGGTCCCCCTTCAACGTACCTGTGTTGCAGCAACTAAGGTGCGATCGGCAAGAATTCCCATGATCCAGACATCCCAGAAATCCCACTGATATTTTCCCAGAGTGGAGGCAGATGCAAGGATCACCCACACCCATTTCCAGTTCATATAATAGATAACGAAGCTTGGCTCAGAGTCCAGACATCCATGACTCTTGTTGAAACAGCTGCACCCCAGGGAAAACATTGCTTGATTGACAGCTCAGTCAAAGCTTTGACAAAGGGTCACCTGGACTGGAAACGTCGGCTCTTTTCTCTCCTTACAGATGCTGCCAGACCCGCTGAGATTTTCCAGCATTTTCTCTTTTGGTTTCAGATTCCAGCATCCGCAGTAATTTGCTTTTATTACTTAATTGTTATTTGTTGAGACAACCACTCCGATGGAATAATTCGCAAATCATTTTGGGTTTTCAATCCAAAAACGTCATTTCACAAGTGGCCTTTCATTAATACTATTGTGTCCTGTTCAATCTGAGAGGTCCATAACTTGGAGAAACAACTTCTCCCAAAGGATTGTGGATCTGTGGAATTCGCTACCCCAACGTGCGGTGGGTGCTGGGACAGTGAGTAAATTTAAGGAGGAGTTAGACAGATTTTTAATTGGGAATGGGTTGAAGGGTTACGGCGAGAAGGCAGGATAATGGGGATGAGGAGCATATCAGCCATGATCGAATGGCGGAGCGAACTCAATGGGCCGAATGGCCTAACTCTGCTCCTATATCTTATGGACTTATGAACTTCCTGTTCCCGAGTGTCAGATTTAGGAACGACCCCAGTGATGTGCTGTGGAATCCCTCCAGGAAGTTCCCAGATAAGGATTTACTGGCAATTGCCCAGAAGTGGTAACTTCCTCTGGAGGATTGCGCTGCACTAGCCAGGGAACAATGCGACATATCTGGAATTAAGAATCTACTGATGACCATGAAACCATTGTCAATTGTTGGAAAAACCCATCTGGGTCACTAATGTCCTTTAGGGAAGGAAATCTGCCGTCCTTACCCGGTCTGACCTACATGTGACTCCAGAGCCACAGCAATGTGGTTGATTCTCAACTGCCCTCCAAGGGCAACTAGGGATGGGCAATAAATGCTGACCCAGCCAGCGACGCCCATGTCCCAGGAATGAAGAAAAACAAAGTGCTTGAAATCGCTAACTTTGAATGTTGTTGCCGGTTTTACTCTGATAGTTACTCTGATAGAGTTAGAGTGAAGAAAAACATCTCTAACTCCAGGGTAACTATTTCAAAGAGCCAGACCCAGCCCCACATGGGGCATCCCAATCCTACTGCGACACCCCTACAGCCCCCGCCCCTCCCACACAACAAACTCCACCCCCCCCCCCAACTAAACTGCACCCCCCTTCCCCCGGCTACACTAGACCCATTCCGCCCCAACACCGACCGGACTCGACACCCTCATGGTCTTAACCCAAAAGACACCCCACACCCAATATCTGGACCCGACTCGATGCCCCTGATCCGAACGAACCCTCCCCCCTTTTGTCCGGATCCCCCACTACCAACATCCCCCAACGACCCCATCCACACCCCGTCTCAGACTCTACCCCCTCCTCCCGCAACCCAATTCCACAGCTGACCCAACAACCCCTCCCCTGCCATCCCCTCCCCCCTCCGAAATACCCCCCACCCCACTCTGATACACACACCACCCCACCCGCCATCCCCGCAGCTCCAGCAGCCCCCTTTGCCCTGACATTCCCCCCAAACCCGACATAACCCCCTCTTCCCTTCATGGTCCGACCTGACAACTGAACTACCCCCCCACCCCGTGAGCTGACACACCGACCCCCCCCCCCACCACCACACCCCCACTCCGTCGCCGAGTCTGCACCCCAACCTCTCACCCGCTCAACCTTAATACTTACCTTCTCCCTTCCAATGGTCCCTTTAAGTTGATCTGATTTCCAGCATCAAGTGCTGTATAAAGGGGGCATGTCCTCCTGCACTCTGCCCCCTTTACACCTCGCCGCTGAAGCCCCCCCCCCCCCCCCCCCACCCCCTCCGCCCCCCCGTCTCTCCCCCCGAGCTGCTTTGCTGTTTCAGACTCACCCGGCCGGAGTCAGGAGAGCGGGACGAGCCGGGGGTTTTGGTAAGTCACCGCAGTGTGACAATCTGCTGCTCCTATCCCTCTGAGCAAGCGACCGGCCAGAGTATTGCTCAGAGTCTCCCCCATCTGTTGCATAGAGGTACTGCGCCACCACACTGTCCAAACCAGTGGTGCCCTCTGCGACCTAACTAATGGGTGGGAATTTTACTGTCCTGCCTGCCGCGGCATTCGGAGAGGGTGAGGGGCGGACAACAGGAAGGTCTGTTGCCCTCAGACGAGATTTTACAGTTTCGGGACGAATTAGTCCGGAAAGTCCCACTCACCCTCACCATGTGATCCAGCAGGAATAATCCACTCACCATCAGTGTGTGATCAGCAGGGTAATCCACTCACCCTCACCGTGTGATCCTGCAGAGCACGGTGGCACAGTGGTTAGGGGGCAGCATGGTGGCACAGTGGTTAGCTCTGCTGCTTCACAGCTCCAGGGACCTGGGTTCGATTCCTGGCTTGGGTCACTGTCTGTGTGGAGTTTGCACATTCTCCTCGTGTCTGCGTGGGTTTCCTCCGGATGCTCCGGTTTCCTCCCACAGTCCAAAGATGTGCGGGTTAGGTTGATTGGCCATGCTAAAAATTGCCCTTAGTGTCCTGAGATGCGTAGGTTAGAGGGATTAGTGGGTAAAATATGTAGGGATATGGGGGTAGGGCCTGGGTGGGTCGTGGCCGGTGCAGACTCGATGGGCCGAATGGCCTCTTTCTGTACTGTAGGGTTTCTATGATTCTATCTATGATTCTAATCCACTCACCCTCACCGTGTGATCCATCAGGGTAATCCACTCACCATCACTGCGTGATCCAACCGAGTTATCCACTCACTATCACTTTGTGATCCAGCAGAGTAATCCACTCATCTCTGTTTTAAAGGATTGTCCCTTTAGCCTGAGGTTGTGCCCTCTGGTTCTGGTTTCTCCTACTAGTGGAAACAGCCTCTCCACGTCCACTCTATCCAGCCTCGCAGTATCCTGTCAGTTTCAATAAGATCCCCCCCCTCATCCTTCTAAATTCCAACGAGTACAGACCCAGTGTCCTCAACCGTTCCTCATACGCAAGCTCTTCACTCCAGGGATCATTCTTGTGAACCTCCTCTGGACCCTTTCCAAGGCCAGCACATCCTTTCTTAGATGCGGGGCCCAAAACTGCTCACAATACTCCAAATAGGGTCTGACCAGAGCCTTATACAGCCTCACAAGTACATCCTGCTCTTGTATTCTAGCTCTCTCTGCATTGTATCCGTGTGTGATCCAGTCGGATTCTCTCTGCAGTGTCCGTGTGTGATCCAGTCAGATTCTCTCTGCACTGTATCCGTGTGTGATCCAGTCGGATTCTCTCTGCACTGTATCCGTGTGTGATCCAGTCAGATTCTCTCTGCACTGTATCCGTGTGTGATCCAGTCGGATTCTCTCTGCACTGTATCCGTGTGTGATCCAGTCGGATTCTCTCTGCACTGTGTCCGTGTGTGATCCAGTCGGATTCTCTCTGCACTGTGTCCGTGTGTGATCCAGTCGGATTCTCTCTGCACTGTATCCGTGTGTGATCAGTCAGATTCTCTCTGCACTGTGTCCGTGTGTGATCCAGTCAGATTCTCTCTGCACTGTATCCGTGTGTGATCCAGTCAGATTCTCTCTGCACTGTGTCCGTGTGTGATCCAGTCAGATTCTCTCTGCACTGTGTCCGTGTGTGATCCAGTCAGATTCTCTCTGCACTGTGTCCGTGTGTGATCCAGTCAGATTCTCTCTGCACTGTATCCGTGTGTGATCCAGCCGGATTCTCTCTGCACTGTGTCCGTGTGTGATCCAGTCGGATTCTCTCTGCACTGTATCCGTGTGTGATCCAGTCGGATTCTCTCTGCACTGTATCCGTGTGTGATCCAGCCGGATTCTCTCTGCACTGTATCCGTGTGTGATCCAGTCGGATTCTCTCTGCACTGTATCCGTGTGTGATCCAGTCGGATTCTCTCTGCACTGTATCCATGTGTGATCCAGTCGGATTCTCTCTGCACTGTATCCGTGTGTGATCCAGTCGGATTCTCTCTGCACTGTATCCGTGTGTGATCCAGTCGGATTCTCTCTGCACTGTATCCGTGTGTGATCCAGTCGGATTCTCTGCACTGTATCCGTGTGTGATCCAGTCGGATTCTCTCTGCACTGTATCCGTGTGTGATCCAGTCGGATTCTCTCTGCACTGTATCCGTGTGTGATCCAGTCGGATTCTCTCTGCACTGTATCCGTGTGTGATCCAGTCGGATTCTCTCTGCACTGTATCCGTGTGTGATCCAGTCGGATTCTCTCTGCACTGTATCCGTGTGTGATCCAGTCGGATTCTCTCTGCACTGTATCCGTGTGTGATCCAGTCGGATTCTCTCTGCACTGTATCCGTGTGTGATCCAGTCGGATTCTCTCTGCACTGTATCCGTGTGTGATCCAGTCGGATTCTCTCTGCACTGTGTCAGTCATTATGTTGCTATCTGCCCCCTCCACTCTCAGTCTGCTGTTACCTCCCTCTCACCTCCAAACACACAATCAGTTCAAGCTTCTGAAATCTGCTATTCAGTGCTTGTTGGATATTAACCAGCGTTATACTCTGCAAAACACAGTTATTTAAGCTGTTCGAGCACCGTGGACTACACCGCGGTAGAAACAGAAAAACATAGAAAATAGAAGCAGAAGGAGGCTATTCGGCCCTCCGAGCCTGCTCCGCCATTCATCACGATCAGGGCTGATTATCCAATTCTGATCCCGCCTCCCCCCCATATCCTTCCATCCCCTTCACCTCAAGCTATATCTAACTGCCTCTTGAAAACATTAATGTTTTAACCTCAGCTGCTTTCTCTGGTAGCGAATTCCACAGGCTCACCACTCTCTAGGGTGAAGAAATTTTCCTCATCCCTGTCCTATAATGTTTATGCCATATCCTCAAACTGTGACCCCTGGTTCTGGACACCTCCAGTAACAGGAACATCCTTCCTGCACCTACCTCATCTAGTCATGGTTAGAAATTTATAGGTTTCTATGAAATCCCTCATTCTCCTGAACTCCAGCAAATATAATCCGAACCAACTTCTCTCAGAATGCTCCTCATACATCAGTCCCACCATCCCTGGAATCAGCCTGGTAAACCTTCGCTGCACTCCCTCGAGAGCAAGAACATCCTTCCTCAGATAAGGACACCAAAACTGCTCACAATATCCAGGTGTGGCCTCACTAAGGCCCTGTATAATTGCAACAACACATCCCTGCTCCTGTACTCGAAACCTCTCACAATGAAGACCAACACACTATTTGCCTTCTTTACCGCCTGCTGCACCTGCATGCTTACCTTCAGCGACTGGTGTACGAGGACATCCAGGTCTCGTCACACACTCCCCTCTCTCAATCTGTAGCCGTTTAGATAATAATCCGTCTTCCTGTTTTGTTACCAAAGTGAATAACCTCACATTTATCCACATTATTCTGCATCTGCCATGCTTTTGCCCACACGCTCGGCCTGTCCAAATCATAGTGAAGCATCTCTGCATCCTCCTCACAGCTCACCCTCCCACCCAGCTTTGCGTCATCTGC